>NC_053424.1:119558895-119761559 GCF_007990345.1 Gossypium hirsutum | reverse complement strand
ATGTTAGGATATCCCGGGAATAGCTTAATTGACGTTGGGATATCCCTGAAAAATCTCTCGAACAGAATAAAGTAGAAAATTAATTATCAAATGGCCCTTAGATACACTATAATCTATCGACTGTTTTCGTATTTCCTCTGAAAATATGTGTTCAGATGTCAAATTATTACTTCACATTTCTATTAAGAATCGAAAACTACGGAAATATTTATATATGCATTATTTTTCAGTTATTCTAAACTATATTGAAAAAACAATGTTTTCGTTATATATATTATTTGTTCATGTATCTGTCATTTTTTTTTACACCTTTTTTTTTAATTTAGGTCCTCTTAGTTAGAAAATGGTAATAACAGAATAAAATAAAAACAACAAAATAAGTCACAGGCCACATCAATAAATTTCAAACACATACTAAAACGGCAATTTCTAAACATCAAAACCATACGATGATGAAAGGAATTCACAATCAAAAACGAACGCCGAAATAAAAGCCCACTACCACACGGCAAAAAAGGGCCAACTATTCTAAGTCCAATATCCCATTAACCCAAAACCGAAGCAGTACACAGAATTAAACAATGAAACGAAAGCCCAATAAAGACATAAAAAAGCAACTACTGGAGAAGTTATTCAGGCGCTATTAGAAAAAGAAAATTCTCCACATTTGAATGCATTACATTAAAAGAGAGAAAGCAGTTTCAGATTTCGCATTAATATATATATTACAAAATGAGTGAAACCAATCAGAATTGGGATATGGTAGGGATATCCTCCAAGCAGAATAGGGAAAATTAACAATAGCACAAAACTTAAATGTGTACAGGATACAAGATTCTTTATGCCAAAACAGAAAAATCCGAAGCATGATGTTCAAAAAACATAAAAGCAGTTTCAGATTTCGAATTAATATATATAATACAAGATCAGTGGAACCAATCAATCTTGAAAACCATAAAAACATGTACAGAGGCGTGTACATAATACAAGTAGAGAAGCATAGATATGAAACAAAAAAAGACATGAAAAGGCCAAAACAGAGGAAAACTAAAGATTCATACCTGAAATGACTCTCCAATGAAGAAGAGGATTTAAAGATTCATACCTGAAATCACTAATATTTTTTGGGAAAATTAACAGACAAAGAAGGAAAAGATATATTAGAAAAAAATAAATAAAGGGAAATAGGAGAGCATAAAGGGGAAATAAATGTGAAAAGTTTCCATTCCCAATTAACATATGTATATATATTTCTCCAAATATTTGTTGGCTTTTTTTTATTATTCTTAATATAAAATTATTTTTAATATAAATATAGATAAAGGGTTTATTTATTATCAAATTCTTTTAGTATCTTATAATACTCAATATGATTTAAGTAATGTTTTTTAATTCCTTTAATAAATATAATGTTTTTATTTGATAAAATAATACATAATATTTTTCTAAAAAATGGTAAATTATTAAAATAGTTAAATATTATTTCGCATGTAATATAATAAATAATTTAAGGTGGTTGCAAAAAAATAAATTAAATTTTTTATAAAAACATACTGATACATATTATTTTATTAAATAAAATTATAATTTTACTAAAGATTACGGGTTATTATCAAACTGGAATATCTCAAAACCAGAATAGGACAGAGGAAGAGACAAAAAGGATGCTTAAGATACCTGATATTACGGTCTGTTCCAATTTGACCTATCTCCAAACAGCCCAATTCAAGGATAGGAATTTCCTGAAATGGAAATCACAACACGGACAGCCATATAAAAGATTTTCTTGAGATGAGAAGATTTGAAAGAAAATGAAAGTAACAAAAAAAATAATATCTTACAACCCAAAACAGAGGCCTACTAGCCCAAGCTGATTTACTACGGCCCTCAGCACAAGGCCCCAGCGGCAACGACAAAAGAACACAAAAACGAACCAAAAACCCGCAAACCCACAGAGCTATATATGCCAGACAACAAAGCAGAGATGAAAAATGAAGACAATTGTTGAAATTAACATTCAAAGCTGAAATCAGTGATCAAGCAGTGGTTACGAAAATTTAAATAAATAAATAAAAACAGGAACGTCAGACTTCGGGTTTCCCATTCCCACGGAAGTAGAAAGAAACAGTGGCTTCTACACCTGAAAAACAAATAGCATAAAAATAAGCACACTGAAACAGAATTAAAAAAAGCATCCACCTGAAACTACAAAATAGAAATGAAAAGGCAATGACAAAAAAAATGACAAAATTCATGTGAATCATACATCAAAATCAGTCTAAGATGAAGAAAGGGATTGCAAAAATCATAAAATAAACTGAAACGACAGAAAAAACTTTGGGTCCTCTATCGGAAACTAACTTGCTACTGTAGCGTGCGTTATTTTGAGATTTGGTCTCCCAAAGCCAAGAAATAAAAAAGAGGAGAAAATTGAGATGAGAGTCTGTTCTGAAAGGAGAATAAACGGAGGAAGGGAGGAAGGGAGAAAGGGAAAACAAACTGGCAAGCAGACAGAGAGGGAGAGATAAACAGCTTATATATGGGGGTAACGGATATATGGAAGACAGAGAGATAGTAAATAAGGGTGGTGATTGAAGACAGGGATAAACGACAATAAATGAGATAGGTATAGATTAAAAGAAACGGCTAATAAAGGAGTATTTAATTTTCAAACTGTGGAAAACTAGCGGGATGTGTACAGTCAGCAGAAATAAGCACCAATTTTAAAAAATGTAAATATTAAAGTTTAAATTTATTATTATCTATATATTTTAATGTAAATACTTTAAATTTTATTAGCCAATCATAAATAATTTTATCAGCCACTCATAAATAATTTTATTGTTAGAAAATTAATAAAAATATATCTACAAATATAATATAAACACTATATTTATTAATTAAATAAAATGCAATTAATTTATTGGTTTTTTTCCTGAAAAAAGTTTTGACTTTTATCTATCAAATTGAAAACACTCAATAGATTAATTCTTTTTGAAAAAATAAAAACAATAAAATAGAAATTTTGAAAAGAGCTGAATAGGGTTCTGCCTTTCAAAAAGATATATACAATCTAAATAAATTCTGCCAAACGAAAGTTTAAAATAAATAAATAAATAAAGCTTTTTACCATTAGATTTCATTTATCTATCACTATAAACCTATTTACACTTACCGAATTAGACTGACAATAAAAATAAATAAATATTTGTATATGGCAAATTATTTTTAGTGTATTCATGTTTAATTACGCTTTCACTGCAATTTAATTTCTTCATCGTTGAAAAAAAAAAGAATAAATGGAAAATCAAACATTAGAAAAAAAACTGTTTACTGGTCATTTATTGTTTAGTAGTCAATTTTATTAGAGAAGTATATATCTGAAACTAAACACAGAGATGAAAGAAAAAAACAAATTTTAAGTACATATTCATACCTCAAATCAATCTCCCATAAAGCAGGACCAACCATTTATCATATCCTAAAAACCCACCTACTTTCCCTTTTGCTTTGCTTCGAGTGATAAATAAATATATCTGAAACAAAAAAACAGAGATGAACAGGCAAAGACAGGATTTATAAAGAAGAAAACAAAAAATCATAAAAAAAACCCACTGAAAAACATGTAATAAAGAACAGATCTGAAACTAAAACGAAATGAACTAGCAAAGACAGACAAAGTAGAAGTGATGATTCATACCTGAAATCAGTCACCGATGAAGCAGGGAATTCCAAAAAATCACAAAAACCAGAAACGGCAAAGAAAACCTAGTGTAGCGTCTTTCCGTGTTTTTTTTTGGCATTCGGTGACCCAAAACTAAAAAAATGAGAGGAAGAAATTCAAAACAGACAGAGAGAGAGAGGGAGTCGGCGAATAAATAGGGTGCTATGGATAGAAGAGATAGATTTGAGGATTCAAATTTCGAATAATGGGAAGGAAGCTGCCCTTTGATCGGAGGTAAGACGCCGGAAGGTGTTGATGCCGCGGAAGTGCCTAGGGTTTGTTATGAAATGACAAGAAAAGAAGGAAGAGACAATAAAGAAAACGAAAGAGAGGATGAACAGAGATCAAAGAATGAAAAAACAACAGAGAATAAAAGGGAAAATAAATAAAGGAAAATAAATTTAAAGAGAACAATTTCCAATGATGGAGAAGGAAGGGAAATTGAAAAGGCTGAAGAAAACGGGCAGCTTTTCTCTTGCCCGTCACTGCCCAAAAAGAATAGATTTTCTAAATCCCCATGTGACAACGGTAACATTTATGTTAATTAATACCTTCTTTAAATTACTTTTTTGGGGGGAAATTATCAAATTAAAGACAAAGAAAATAAAGAGACGTTAGGAAAATAAAAAAGGGGGGGAATAGAAGATAATAAATGGGAAATAAATATGAAAAATGTTTTCATTCCCAATTACCAGACAGAAAAGTAAAAGAAACGTTAGAAAAAAAGAAATAAATATGAAATATGTTTTAATATTTCATAGCAGTATAATTAGCATTTAATTTGGATAATTTAAACATGAAGATCAATCCAACATACAGAATGAGAAAGAGAACATTTATCACAAAAGAAAGTTATTTTGATTCATCGGAGCAAGTAAAATCTTTAATCAACTAATCATGCATGGCTCAACCATCTAGAATTAATCTAAAATTAAAATGTGCAACTCTCGTATCTAAAAAATGAACATCAATACTAGGGGTAAAAACCAGATACATGAGCCCATAAGTCACTTGGATTCGGCTACAAGTAAAACTCAAATCAATTCAGTCATTGTCAAGTTGAACTCAAGCTTGATAACCTTTACTCGGATTTGGCAAAGAGAACGAAAAAAAAAAACTTAAATAAATTCAAGTGAAAAGCATGTATCAAAAACTAAAAAACTGAGATGTTCCCATAAAAAAACATAGTTAGGGGGATTGCATAAATTATAAAAAACAGAAACAGAGGAAAAAACTTAGGATTTGTACCTCGCAAAAGTACACAGGAAACAAACAAAAAGAACAAACAGATCGAGATCAATAGATTTGAAACACGGAACGAAACAGTGATGTCTAAACCTGAAAACCAAAACCATAAAATAGAAATGAAAAGGCAAAAGACAAAAACAAAAACAAAGACAAAGGCAAAGAAATGAAAACGCAAACCCAAGTAAAGATTCATACCTGAAATCAGTCTCTGAAAAAGCAACCAAAAAGAAACAGACAGACCCATATCGAAAGATTTCAAACACAGAGCGAAACAGTGAATTGTAAACCTGAAAACCAAAATCCCCATTTATGTTTTATTTTTTCTTTACATTTTATTAACTGCTTACGAAAACTCTCTTAAACTCACTTTAATACCAAAGCACATACATAGATCCTTTCCTTTGATCCAATTAAGGAACTTTGCAAGATAAGATAGTACCAGCATAACATGTTTACTTTTCAATTGATCTCAAACACATTTTTCCCCAATATCCTGTATTTAAAAAAGTAGATTTCTAGCTAGTTACTTGGAGTCAGGTGCGAGCCTTATATACGGATATGTATCCAATGTACGTGTGTTCAATTTTTTTAAGCTTTTCCATGCATTTGGAATGTTTTTGTAGGGACATATCCCTGTATCCAAGTCTGTCTAAGTAGACACGTGTACTACAAGAAAAAATAAGAACAGAAGCAACAGAGATAACCGATATAAAACTATTAGTTCTCTTTTTAAGAATTTATTCACATTGCTTAGGAGAAATCACATGTTCTATCAGGGGTAGCATGGAAGAAAGAGAATAGTTTCAGTTGAATATTATAATAGAAAGACCTACAGCTGTCTTACATTATAATAAGGTTGTCGACCAGCAACGCAAGGTGATGTTTCTATTAAACCATATCCATTCTGCACTTCCAGACCAATTGTCTGCACATACGAGCCATCATAAAATAAGAGATAAATTGACTAGTAACCTTTTCATTTGAAAACTAAAAACATATTAGCATCTAACCTCATAAAACTTTTCAATATGCGTTAGCAAACCTCCACCTTCGCTTTTGGCAGTCTAGAGGATGATAGAAAATAATCAATAAAACGACAGAACAGAAATACTAGAAATGCTGAACAAAGAAAAATAAAAGGAACATTCCAACAAGGATCTTTGCACATAAAAGGAAAAATAATAATATGGGTTCCTCTTCTTTTTCTCCTTTGTAAGGTTTCTTATTTTCAATTGCAATACGGGTATGTAAGTAACACTGATATGTTTAATTTTGAGTATGCTTTTCCATATATTTGAGGGCTCGGCTAATATCCCCAAACAATGTCCAGTGATATGGCAAACACAAGTGTCAGACCCAAGTACTTCAAGAAAAGAAAAATGAAAGAGTAGGCGAAACATAGACAATACATGCAGGTTTTATTGATTGATAAATAGAGTTCACTCTGAAGCTGGAAGAAAATTTTTCAATAACAAGTTTATGTAGCTAATATCAAACCTTCTGTATCCCAATAGCAGATCGGATTTTTTTGAATACAAACTTTGTTGGTAAGACATGCAATGGCCACAATATTGTAGCAATAGTTTTAGACCATAAGTAGTCGAACATGGATACAATATGTGAAGGTTCCTCCGAATTTCTTGTTAGGCATAGTCCCTATTGATCAAATAAAAATCAAAGGACAAAACTGAGTTGAAACATATGACTAACAAACATTAGAATTCATCCAGTTTGATAGTTTGGAGTGAAAAAAACAGTCAGAGGACCATATGAGTGCACCAACACTCAGTACATGTTACTTGGACTCAAGTGGGTGTGAGTAGAGGCACGCATCTTATATGGTCCTCCAAGAGTCCTCCAAATACATGCAATCCTAGAAAAAACTGAAAATACTCAAGTCAGATGCCTATGTCCAACACTTACACCCAAGTCCGAGTAACATAACCTTTTCATGTATTTGGAGGGTCATATGCTATACCCACGGCCGGGAATGTGTTGAACACGGATACTTCAAGAAAAATGAAAATTAAAGAAACACATGATTGTTTTTAATTTACTTTATTCAGTTTGGTCGATTCCACAGACTGCTAGACTAGTCACCATATTATGCAGAAAGCGTTATCAGCATAACCCTATTGTCAAACGAATTCCCTGATAAGTAGAACCATGTTTAACCCGTACATTTAACAGAATTTTAACAATTTATACAAAGGCACAATTGCTTAAACAATTTCACTAGAAATGAAGTTAGGTGGTGTTAGTTGAACTTTAAGCATTATATCCATAAAAGAAATATGGGTATTAGGTTAAACTGGCATCTAATCCCCATTCATCTCAAGTTTTAGGGCATTAAAGAATGAATTTAAGCCATGGGAGAGTGCATATGAACATTAAAATTGAAAAGAAAAGATATTGGGATAAGAACATTACCGAGCAATACGATGAAGGGAATAGCGTGTCTATTTGGGATAAGAATCAATGCTAACCTCTTTCCATTAACAATTATGAAGCCAATTGCATTCTTTCTAACTCTTACTTGAACATGAAAAACCCTGCTATCTTCTTTTTTTGTTAAGACAACTTTCACTAATAACTGACAACACTCACAAAAAAGCAAACAAAGGACAAAGAAATTTCAGAACCAACATGTAGAATTAAAACATCAGTAGCATAAGTCAACCAAAACTCGAACACCAAGTAAGAACAGACAGCGCCAGGACATGGAAATACCAATGATCGCACAGAGAACTCAATAAAACAGAACAAATATCACCATCAAGCCAAGAAAATACTTCCCTTCAAATGCCAATCATACCTAATACATTTGCTATCTCATTTCCCTGAAAAAATTTGACCAGCTGACTGATCCAATTAATGAACCCAATAATTTCAAGGCATATGGCCACTTCCACGTTCATTCCTTAGAATCCATCCTCTTAAATACAATCAGCATCCCTCAAAATTCCAACAAATTCTCATCTATTACCCTAGCAAGACCGCTAGTGAAAATAAATTAAACAAAAATAAAAAACACAGCCCTTTATATAGACAGCTCTTAAGACTAACAAAAGAACCTCTACTCTCTCATTCTAACTTAGAATGTGCCACCCCACAAGTCTCCATGCATTACTTTAGGCCAATAGCGGGCTACTTGTCAAAATGCACAAGGACGACGTATCTTCTCCAACTTATAAGGGCAGGAGGTGTTTGCATTTCTATCCATTTTAAGATATAAATGGAAAAGGTCAAAAGTAGTGCCTTTTGAATTGTTAAAAGCCAGACCAAGTTTCAGGTCACGACCAGAATTTGGTCGAGGGAAATTTGTTTTAAGAAACAAATAGAAAAAATATATATATATATAATAAGCATCACCTGTTGCAAGAATCAAGCCATAGTTCAAGAAGGAAAATAAAGGCCTGATTTCTAAAAGATCTTTCCAGCGTACAAATAAGCAGTGACAGAATCCGCAGAATTTAAAATCAGAAGTAAAAAGAAAAAAGATCAGCACCTCATCATCTTCATACACCACGGTAGCTGGGATTTCCTTGTTGATGATTTTGTCAAATCTGAAAAAAAAAAAAAGCCAAGTAAATGAGAAGGAATGATCCCGGTAATTCACATCGAAGTGAAAAGGGAAGGAGCATTTACTGTCGAGAATTATTCTAAAAAAAGAATTCTTTTGGCCTTCGGTGACCCAGGACTAAAAAAATTGAGAGGAAGAACTCCAAAACAGACAGACAGAGAGAGAGAGGGAGTCGGCGAATAAATGGGTTGCTATGGATTGAAGGGATAGATTTGAGGATTCAAATTTCAAATATTGGGAAGGAAGCTGGCCTTTGATCGGAGGTAAGACGCCGGAAAGGTGTTGATGCCGCGGAAGTGCCTAGGGTTTGTTACGAAATGACAAGAAATGGAGTGAGAGAGAATAAAAAAAACTAAAGAGAGAATTAACAGAGATGGAAGAATGGAACCTCACCCTGAATATCTCGGACTCCCACAGTGACTAAAGTGCTTATTCAGTCCTCTGTTGAAGGAGTGAAAAATCGTAAAACATTCCTCCTTTCACAAACCAACACAGAAGAATCAAAGAAAAAAAAACAACCATCCTTGGATCTTTCTATTATCAATTAGACAAACAGAAACCATAAAATGGGATAAAATATGCATCATAAATGAGTCCTACGCAAGGTTCCATAAAACCGAGATAATTTTGAGACTATGAAGCATGACAGCAACAGAATATCAATCGAAGAATACATCTACCTGAACAGACTTCTGAAAACTACCAAGAATTCAAGCTCAACCTTAGCAGTTTCTAAAATCATATTTCATAACTATATTTGAAACCAAAATTTCAGAACGATGCACTCACTAATGAAACTAATAAAGTTCTGTAAACCGAGACAGTTAGAGACAATGAAGTATCACGGCAACAAAATGTAGATCTATGAAGACATCAACTCAAGATAATCCAGAACTCAAAGTTCAACCTAAGCAGTTAATATATCATATTTCTTCACAGTGCACTTTTGCAAACGATAAACATTAATGCTTACCTAGCTGAGGCAGCCCTCTGTCCATGGAAATCAAAGGTATACACATGTCCCGCTGGAGCCACTACCGGTCCCAGATTCAAGAACCAAACAACCAGGAACTACTTCCAAGTACATAATCACAAAGCTAATATCCGCAATATAAAGAATCTGAGTCATATGACTTAGAACCAAAGTCCAGAACTCCGGTGTCAGAGCCAATAGGTAAATGAATCCACCTCTGTTGCTGAAAATTATGGAACCAAATGGCTTCCCGATCCAATCTGAATGTTTAAATACACAGAAACGATTTTGAAGAACCGAATTCTCGCATACTTTAACAGCTTTCATAGTATCATGCCTCTCATATACAATAATCAAATCTCCATCTCTAATGCAGCGATTGAAAGATATCTTCATCGAGGAATCCATTAGCAATATCCTTAAAATACGGAAAACACATTCAATTGAATACACAGATAATGTTGGACAATATGCAATTTCTGTACCAGGTGAAGAAGGGATTCACCAAAAATATGCCAATGGAAGCGTAAAATATAATACTTGAACAGAGGTGCCAACAACATAATAAAACAAAATGCAGTCACAGATGACTCTGAGCAGCAAGGGGAAAAAGAAATCAAAGAATAAATTCCATGCTACCTCTAGACAAGTTCTACTAAGAAAGGAAATTGAAATGAAAACCTAACTGAACTCAAGCATTACGGGACTTTGTTCCTTGACCTCCGTAAGATGTCTCAAGCACGAATCTAACGGTTTATTGCACATATAATATGCCGCATATTTTGCAAGTCATGCTATATAGTTCTTGATTCATTACAGACAACTTATACATCAGAACATTTCAAGATAAGAAACCACAAAGTAAAGTTCCCCACCAATATCCTCCAAGGTTGAAGGTTGTACTCCTACTCTTACCTCCATTGGATTTACCTTCAGTCCCATCATCCTTCTTATAATCGTTTGGTCTAAGATCAGGACCAATATCCCTTACCCAACTTGCAGCATAAAGCCTAGAGGCCTCCTTCAAGAACTAAAGAAGGATGACAGGTTTTTACTACTTATATACTAAAAATAAATGCCTCTTATTCCCTAAAGCATAGGCAAATAATAGGTTCTTGAGCATTATTTGACATTCAAGTGGTTAACCATCAAGTAAGCAGAACAGAAGATAAAAGTCATTTGATCATTTCAATATCCCAATGATCTAATTTCCACCCTGATCACCAGCTAGCATCCGTGAAATTTCAAATTTCCATTATGCTTCTTTAAAATTTGATCACTGGAACAAAAGCAAAAAAAAAATCTTAATAAATTCTTAGCTCTTTTACTTTGTTTTTCATTTTTTTATAGAGCCATCTGAATGGCAGAAATGATGATAAGTAATCGAACTTGGAATTTGTACATTAAAACCGAAAATATAAGGGAAGAAGAGGGTAAGTTTTCCACAACATGACAACAGAACAATTGTATTACATTATTGCAAAAAACAGTACATGTGATGGTATTACAGCCAGCACAAGCGTGCTACAACCTAACCTGAAGACGACTTTGGACTAGAAGTATCGACAGAAAAACTAGTTGTAGAAGTTGAGGAATTATGGACAGCTCTTGTGTGGCTGATGCTTGGTTTAGTGAACCAAGTTGTTTACAGAAATTGTTTGTGAGGCCCCACATGGTTGCATATTAGCCTAATGTTTCGTCTCCCTCTCATCCATCTCAGCACGATCTTCATGTGCCTCTTGCTTGTAAGTCCTCTCAGTCCAACCTCCTGAACTCATAAACACATTTCTACTCCAATATGTCGAGCACAGGCAAGTAAAGCATGAAAAAAACAATATCGTATGGAATTCAAGATCCTAAAATTATGCAACGATAAAACTGCACTGCCCTTCACTCTTGGGCTTGGCTTAATTAGATGTGGAAACAACAAATATAGATACACAATGAATACAGATTATAGTCTACTAAACAACTGACCTTGACTCGTTCCCAAGTATCACCAACGGTGAGGGGCCCATGCTCCTTGAGAATGTCAAAGGTGACTCTGCTTATGGTCTGCGTTTGCTCTAGCGACGTTTTCAACTCGATTGGCTTCATTTTCGGCTTGGGTTTCGTTGAAAAGTACCGAATCATACTCCCAAACATCCTGCTTTTAATTTCATTTTATATTAATTGTATAATATTAATTAAATAATATTATAATTGCTATATATATCATGTCAATTTGCTTTTAATTCTAAAATATTTAACCCTCAACATTTATACACTATGACAACATTGAAAAAGGAAAATCAAACAGCACTTGTATAAGGTAATAATTATCAATCGATTGACCAAAGACAATCTTTAAATCCTGTAAGCTAACCCAAAACAGAAAAATCAAAAGAAAAAAATTTATTCAGAACCAGCATGCATCAAATTAACTAAGACAATAAATGAACAAGAAATTGGTTATGACATCATTAGAGAATATATCCAACACATCTTTTTATCAGTCTCATAAACCATCAACCAATAAGAAATTAAAATTCTGTTAATCAGTCTCATAGAACCTATTTACTTAAAAGATTACAACTCAATTTCCCTTCATGTAAGGCTAGGTAACACAGATGAATATAATTCTATCTTTAACCAAAATCAGAGTACTTTCACCACATGGATATATCAATAATCATACAAAACTTCCCATTCAACTGATATACAGAGATACCATGGGTCTACCTAAAACTTCCAATCAAAATCCATTTGCAAACCATACCCAACATAACACAAACAATCCCAAGTATTTTAAAGAAAATATGCCCAACACTTACTGACTAATGCAAGCACCCAGCAGTATGAAAAAGAAAATATATATGCATACACGAATCATGACAATCTCCACCGTATATAATGATGAAAACCAAATCGACAAAAACCTTTGCAATTAGCAAATCGGTTGAAATTCTCCAATTCTTATCAATATCAACAAGCATCCCAATTAGATTATTACTATTTTTTTAAAACTAAAGTACAGACTTTTTGAGAAACTTTTTGAGAAAACTAAGAAACAGAATGTCACAACTCACAACGAATTAAAAAGACATTTTATTACCATCCAGAAAAACTAACAAATAAACTCTACATGCGTCACAACTCCCGCTGGGTTCCTAGAACCAAAATCAAGCCAACACAGATGCAGTAAACAATTTACATACGGATGCTTTTTGTTTAAGCAATTAGTATTCTGCTAAGCAAAGATTTAAAAGACATAGAAAATAACACAAAAGCTATAATATTAAACAGAGGGAAACAAACAATCCAAAAATAAAGAACAACATATAGTATACGATAAACAAACAAAAATGAAGAACAAGACCGACATCTATAGATCTGAAAGACGAAACGAAACAGAGATTTCGAAAGCTGAAACTAAAAAAGAAATTGATACCTGAAATGAGTCTCCGTTTAAGCAGCGAATTTCAAAAATCACAAAAACCAGAAACGCCAGAGAAAACATAGGGTTTCTCTCTCACGAAAACTCTCTTCCTACTATAGCGTGTGTTTTTTTGGCCTGTGGATACCCAAGGCTAAAATAGAATGACAGGAAAACGTTGAAAAGAGACCTAGGGTGAGAGAGAATCGCCGAAGAAATGTGAAACAATGGATTGGATAGATATATTTGAGGATTTAAGTTTCGAATGATGGGAAGGAAGCTGACCTGATCGGAGGTAAGACGCTGGAAAGTGTGTGGAAGCAGCGGCAACGGTTTGTTAGAAAGGACAATAAAGTACGAAGAGAGAAAAAGAAAATTAGTAGAAGAAAGGGGAAAAGGGGGGAGAAGAAAGGGAGAACCGAACGTGAGAGAGATGAAGGAAGAAAGAGTTTTTATAATTTATTTTAAAAATGGTTTGAATTTGATTTCATTTTTTAAAAAATATCGTACTCTGGAAAAGTTATATTCAATCTTTATGGATTGAAGATACAATATTTTCTTAAATAGTATTTAGACCCAGATAAATTTAGGCCTGTTTTACCAAGCTTTTGTTTTGCTTTGGGCCTATTTCGTTTTAGAGTCCGTATTTTAGTCCTGTTCGTGTTTTTGTATTTTAATAATAGCCCAGTATTTTCCTTCAAAAAAAACCTTAAACCGATGCCGGGATATCCTTGGAATGGGATATACCCGGCCGGGATATCCCTTTTTAGGATATCCCCAAACCGGGATATACGCCGAATGGGATATCCCTACGTGGAATAAGTGTGACAGGTAGTCCGGTCCTGCAGCATAAAAAATCTGAACCGGACACTAAAGGAACTGAACCGGACAGGGGAAATCCTGAATCGGGATGGGATATGAAAGGGATATTCCCAGAATAGCTTATTCCAAGAGGGGATATGACAAGAATATTCGTGTATTGGAATAAGACAATCTTTAAATCCTGTAAGCTAACCCAAAACAGAAAAATCAAAAGAAGAAAAATTTATTCAGAACCAGCATGCATCGAGAAATCAACCAGGACAATAAATGAACAAGAAATTGGTTATGACATCATTAGAGAATATATCCAGCACATCTTTTTACCAGTCTCGTAAAACCATCAACCAATAAGCAAATCAAAATTACGTTAATCAGTCTCATGGAACCTATTTACTTAAAAGATTACAACTAAATTTCCCTTCACGTAAGGCTAGGCAACACAGATGAATATAATTCTATCTTTAACGAAAATCAGAGCATTTTCACCATATGGATATATCAATAATCACATAAAACTTCCCATTCAGCAGATATACAGAGATACCATGGGTCTACCTAAAACTTCCAATCAAAATCCATTTGCAAATCATACCCAACAGAACTCAAACAATCCCAATTATTTTAAAGAAAATATACCCAACACTATCTGACTAATGCAAACACCCAGCAGTATGAAAAAGAAAACATATATGCATACACGAATCATGACAATCTCCACCGTATATAATCATCAAACCCAAATCGACAAAAACCTTTGCAATTAGCAAATCGGTTGAAATTCTCCAATTCCTATCAATATCAACAAGCATCCCAATTAGATTATTATTTTTTTTTTAAAACTAAAGTATAGACTTTTTGAGAAACTTTTTGAGAAAACTAAGAAACAGAATGTCACAACTCACAACGAATTAAAAAGACATTTTATTACCATATAGAAAAACTACCAAATAAACTCTACGTGCGTCACAACTCCCACCGGGTGCCTAGAACCAAAATCAAGCCAACACAACTCCCACCAGGTTCCTAGAACCAAAATCAAGCCAACACAGATGCAGTAAACAATTTACATACGGATGCTTTTTGTTTAGGCAATTAGTATTCTGCTAAGCAACGATTTAAAAGAAATAGAAAATAACACAAAAGCTATAATATTAAACAGAGGGGAACAAACAATCCAAAAATAAAGAACAACATATAGTATACGATAAACAAACAAAAATGAAGAACAAGACTGACATTTATAGATCTGAAAAACGGAACGAAATAGAGATTTCTAAAGCTGAAGACCAAAAACCCTAAGAAAAACCCACTGAAATACAAGTAAAAAAGCATGGAGCTGAAACTAAAAAAGAAATTGATACCTGAAATGAGTCTCCGTTTAAGCAGCGAATTTCAAAAATCACAAAAACCAGAAACGCCAGAGAAAACTTAGGGTTTCTCTCACGAAAACTCTCTTCCTACTATAGCGTGTGTGTTTTTGGCCTGTGGATACCCAAAGCTAAAAAAGAATGACAGGAAAACGTTGAAAAGAGACCGAGAGTGAGAGAGAATCACCGAAGAAATGGGGAGCAATGGATTGGATAGATATATTTGAGGATTTAAATTTTGAATGATGGGAAGGAAGCTGGCCTGATCAGAGGTAAGACGCTGGAAAGTGTGTGGAGGCAGCGGCAGCGGTTTGTTAGAAAGGACAATAAACAAGGAAGAGAGAAAAAGAAAATTAGTAGAAAAAAGGGGAAAAGGGAAGAGAACAAAGGGAGAACCGAAGGTGAGAGAGATGAATGAAGAATAACAGAGAGGAAAAGTATTCTGCTCAGCTAAAAATACAAAAATTATTCTGCTAGGCAAAAACAAGAAAAGATTCTCTACACTTACACGATTGACGCCGATTTTCCACACTTTAGGAGCCGAAGCGCCGGCGACTTTGACGCTCCCCAAACCCGAAACTCGCTCTGATTGAACCGTTCGTTCTTGGTTTGCATCGCAATATGCATCTACAGGAAGAGAAAAATTAGGTATCTATCTCACGAAAGAACACAGGAAACAATCAAAAAGAACAAACATAATGAGATCCATCTTTCAAGTCTAAGGGGAATCTTCTCAAGTAGAAAAGTTAATCAATCTTCCTATTAACAACTTTCAAGTCTACTACAATCCAGATTGCATTCAGTGATTAAACATTTTGTACTATAATAAAAAAACCATGCAAGATCAACTTAATAACAAGCATGCAGAAATAAATGAACATAGTGGCAACATAAAATTCAATACAATTTGGAACGTAGTATTGAGCATCAACCAAGGTATTGCAACCTTCAATGTCAAAGGTTTATGCCTAGCAATTCCACCTCAGCGTCAAATGATAAAAGCACCCTAGAGCCATTAGGGAAAAGTACATTCGATCACACATGCACACCTGGTGCATCTAGATACACTTTTCTGTAAGGCGATAAGTGCAAAACAAAAACACAACTACTTGAAGTTCTATTTTCTTTTTCCTTCTAATTAACATGCATAATATTAGAAACATATCTTCGCTATAAATTCTCATAAATAGGATTCAGTTATTCAAGGATTTGCAAGAAAATCTCCTTCAAAACAAAGGGAAACAAACAATCAGAAAAAAAAATAAAACACATGACAGACAATAAACTATCAAAAAAATGATGACATCGAAAGATTTAAAATGACAAATATAAGATGTGTTTCATAAGGCTTAACATCGAAATGTATAACAAAAACACTAAAAAAAAAAAGAAGCAGCATAAATCTGAAAACTAAAACAGAGATAACAACCACAATACCCGCAGAAATAAAAGATACGCATAGGTCTGAAACTTAAAAAGACATGAAAAAGGAAAGTTAGTAGAACAGAAAATCATACCTGAAATCACAATTTGATGAAGAAGGGGATTTCAATATCCTGTTGTAGCAAGTACTTTATTTCAGCATGCGTTTACACAAGTTAAAAAAGAGAGGTCAGGAAAAAAATTGAAAGAGACCCCAATAGAATCTGTGAAGTAAAGGAAGGGAGGACGAGAAAATAAAAAAATAATAATAAAAAAGGTAAAAGTAAGAATAAAGGGAAACAGAGGAGACACAATTTAGAGGAGAAAGAAGTGTCTCTCATCAAGAATTTAGAGAGACGTTAGAAGCTATGTAATGTATCTATTTTAAATTTTAAATCAGTGTTAAATTTTCTTGTCAAATAAATTAAAATTATTTTAAAAATTCAAAATATTTATAATTCATTAAAATTTAAAAAGTGTTGAAATGTTTAAAATTTTAACTAATATTTTTATTAAAAATAAAAATTTCATTTTTTAAAAAAATTGAACAAATTTTAACTAATGAATCCCGGAAACACTTCCCCGAGGCCCATAATGATTCATTAACCAATCTTAATAAAAACCACTGAACATATTAGCAAAAAGAAGCATATGTCAACTAAAAACAGAGAGGAATAGTATTCTGCTAAGCAGAAATTACAAAAATATTATAAAGATACTATCCTGAGTTCTGAGAGCAAAGGAACTAGTGTAAAGTTATTTGGAAAATGAACTATAATGACAAAAATATAAATGATAAGCCGAAATCTAAGCGTGATTTGGGCCCAAAAAAACCAAACCACAAAATTATTCTACTAAGCAAAAACAAGAAAAGAAGAATATATTAACTAAAAACAGAGAGGAAAATTATTCTGCTCAGCGAATATTAAAAAAATGTTAATATAGATATTTTCTTCAGTGTTGGGAGCAATAGAACTAGTGTCATGTTAATTGGAAAAGTAACTATAATGACAAAAATATAAATGAAAGCCAAAATCTAATCGTGATTCAGGCTCAAAAACACCAAACCCCAAAATTACTCTGCTAAGCAAAAACAAGAAAAGAAGAATATATCAACTAAAAACAGAGAGGAAAAGTATTCTGCTCAGCGGATATTACAAAAATTATTCTGCTAGGCAAAAACAAGAAAGATTTTCTACACTTACAGGATTGACGACGATTTTCCAGACTCTAGGAGTCGAAGCGACGGCGCATTTGACGCTCACCAAACCCGAAACTCGCTCTGATTGAACCGTTCGTTCTTGGTTTGCATTGCAATATGCATCTACAGGAGGAGACAAATTAGGTATCTATCTCACGAAAGAACAAAGGAAACAAACAAAAAGAACAAACAGAAACCCCAACAGTATTTTGCGAAGGAAAAATAACAAATATAAAGCAAGATAGATACAATATGAGCAAAGCGAAACAGGCAATTCAAAAACAAAAAACATATAGTACCAAGATAAATAAACTACAAAAAACCGCAAAGATCCATAATTTCAATGGAACGAAACAGTTATTCTTTGAATCTGAAAACCGAAAAAGCTGACAAATATCCAATGAGAATGTTAGTAAAAAGAAGCATATATCAGAAACTAAAAAGAGATGAAATAAAAAGACAGTCTAAGTACATATTCATACCTGAAATTATAAATATACATTTTATTGTTTACTAATATTATTTCCATTATTTAGTTATTAAATCTACAAAAAAGAAAAGGAGAATGTTTACAGAATTATAAATTATAAATATACATTTGTCTGCAGTTGAAAGGGAGAAATCTTTATTTTAGAAACACTAATTGGCCAAACAATTTTTTTGGTGCGGGAAGTAATATTGTTCAAAATAGAGAGAAAAAAGGGTGGAGAGAAAGTTTATCAGAGAAGAAAATAGTTTGATCTTCAAAAAGATTCTCAGTAACTCACCGCCACCAAACCAATACTCTCACTTAACACCGTCACTGACTACCATTTTCACTCTGGTGCTCAAACACCCACATCACCCTCAACTCCCCATTACCCATCAAACACTCACTGTCTTGCTCATGCTTTTTGTAGCTTTTTTGTAACGCTATTCTTGTAAGTACAAATTAGAATTAAGATGGAACTCCCTCCATAACATAAACTGACTACTTTATTGCAAATTATAAAAGAGCAAAATTATAAAAATATATATATGGGCAAAAGAATTTTAAATGTGTTGGGAGTAATTTTCAAATAAGAACGATAATTTAATTTAATTTAATTCAATAAAGACTTGGATACTTTAGTTCAACATCAAAAAGTTCACATAATAAAACAAGACTAGGACAAAATTTATGGGCAAAAGTAGAGATTCTAAACAGACCTGTTAATATTGTACACGACACAAGAAAAATAGCTAAAACACAATATTACACAAGCACAAAGCATATCAAAATCAATATAACACCAATTATTTTAAAATGTCAAAACTTATAATAAATACATGACACCTTAAACATGATTATGACATTGAAAACAAATGAACAAGCCTTGGATACACAAATTGCAAATTCTAACACTAAATTATTTCATCGGACATCTTTGAGCCTTATGTCTTTTTCATTACACACACCTTACAAGTGTTTTACTGATTGCAATAAGTTGATGGATTGAAATAACTTGCTGATGAGCTTTTAAATTCTAGATCGATGACATACTTTCTGTTCATTGGGAAGGTCATCTATTTTGACTTAAGGAAGGAGGGGTACATGCAATTTAACTCTAAAGACAATTTCTTCCAACAAGGATGAATAATGGATATTGCTTTATGGTTTTATTAGGGTTTTCCATTGTACGGATATATTTAGAAGCTCAATTTATCTCATGGATTTATGGCCTATAGCTATCAATACTAGCATATCAAGTTTTAAGGTTTTCCTCAGCATTGATGTTCTTTTAGTTCCCCACCTTCTTATAATCACTAATACTCTCTTAGTCTCTACCACCAGAATTTCTTGATACAATTTCCATTTAATTTCACTCCCATTGTCCTTCTCTTTCTTTTCCTTATATAGCATCAAGAGTGAGCAAAACACAAAAGGCAAATCAAATTAACAAAACTTGAGCAGCATTCTTTTAACAATACTCCATACTTTTTTTCCAAATTAATACCCAGCCACAATTGTAGTTTCCTCTATGATAGAGGGCATAAATGTTTACTGCTCAGTTAGTCGTGAGGACAAAATAACTTGTACCTTAGACAAACCAGTTAGGCCATCCTTTGATTTTGGAATAATTAAAATGTGCGTAGGAGCCTGGGGAGCTATGTCCATAAAAGCTAAAACCTAAAAACAAGAAAAAGGCAAACAAACATAATGTTAGCGCAAATTAATATCAAATTAAAGCAAGAAAAATAAACAAAATTTAAACAACGAAGAAAAAGAGGTAATGCTTTCTTCAATATCAGAGGACGATCATAAAATAAATAGCTGAGGATTTTGATTCATCACAGCCAGAAAAACTTGAGTTACTAAACAAAACTTTAGGAACGAAGAAACTGAAAAACAAAAGTAAAAGAACCAAGATGTTATCGAGGAATCTCGGGAAACAAACAAATCGGGAAAATCGAGAATGATAGGAGGAAGATAGAAAGAGGAACCTTGATGATTCTTCGAGGGAGATTACTGTTGTCAATTGGCAAGCTTCGAATGATGAATCAAAAAGGGAAATCAACAAAATTATAATCAGGGTTTTGAGAATTGGGAGATAGAGAGAGAAAATCCGAGAATCTTTCTTTTAACTTGCTTTAGATATATATTAGTTTTTGGTCAAATTCTACATGAGGTCCTTATACTATACGTTTCTTTTTAGTAATGATGGCAGCCCTCTAACTTGACAAAAACATTTAAATTTCCATTTATTATTAAATCATTTTTAAATAAATAAAAAATTAACCTCTTTTTTTTTGTTTTTTGTTTACCTTGTTAGTGCATTTACATAAATTTTAAAATTAAAAAAACTATAAAAATTATTTTTAAAATTAAAAATTATTAAAATTATAAAATGTTGACATATTATTAATGTGGCAATCTATGTGTATAACACATCATCAAAGTTATCAAATCTTAATTTTTTATTGATTTTGGGGTGATTTGACAAAAAATATGAGTTCAAAAGCTAGAATATGTAAAAATAAATAAAAAAATGGATGGCTAAAATGACTTTCTTGTTATGAATTTTCTGATAACATAATGATAAATTTAACTTTTAATGATAACATAATTTGGCTTGGAAACATATTAATGAAATGATCGCATTTTATACTGTAGAAATCATCTCACATCCCACTAGAATAAACAATAATAAAAGAATTTTGAAAGCCTTAAATTTAATTAAACTAAAATTTCATGTATACTTTTACCTATTTATCCCAATTATTTGATACGTGAAAAAAACGCAAATGAGACTATCGTCTATGACAGGAAGAAGCTTTCCGTGGTCTCTCTTTCCACCGTAGAGAAAAAAAATAGTTAAAAAATTTACATCAAGCGCCACGGATCTCTTTTTCTTCTCATCTTTGCAACCTCGAAGTTTCCTTTAATGCGAGATAGTTGTTGTCTGGCTCCAATTGATCTCTTCCTTTTTCCTCCTTTTTTCTTTTAAATCTCATCACCCTTATTTTTTGGTTTTGTGATTGTGCCACTCTACTCAAGCTAGAAATTGCAATGGAGCGAAAAGCATCACTTAATTACTTTTTACTCTATGCCCAAGTCTTTCATTCTTCTTTCAAACCCTGCAATATAGAAAGGAAATCCAAACTAACTATAAAAATAATAAAAACAAGCAAAATTTAAATAAAATATAATTAATTTGAAAAACTATAAAATGTAATACAAATTTGTCTAAATACTAAAATTACCTCCTAAAATAATATAAAAATTTTATTAAAATAACTTTAAATATGAGAGTTATCAATATGCATACAATAATATTTACAAATAATACTTAATAATAAATTTCACAGATAAAATTCCATCATTACAAATATAACATATATAAAAAAGAAACAGCCATTTAAATGGCTGATGCATTGAGGTTCTTTTCTCATGGATTAGAAAAAGAAACGTTAGAAAAAAAAAAGGAAATAAATATGAAAGATGTTTTTATTTATTATATATTTAAGCCATTTTCATTCTCTAATTTTTTTTTTCATTCGATTAAGTAATTGAACTTTTAAAATGTATTTCCTCTTCTTTTATGGTTTATTGTAATACATGCATTCGTAAGCTTCCATAAGTAACTAGAAACAGAAATGGCCTTCATGTTTATCATAATATTTCATAAATGCTGCATCCTTATTCCTATTTTCCAATTACTTCTATTCTTCTCCCTGAATTGTATGTGATTCTATTGCACTTCAAAACATGCTCAGAAAAACCCACATAAAATTGGAAACATATTCCCACATACAAGTACTTTAGTACTAAAGAAAAAGAGCAGAATAAGATTCTTTAGAAAATTTAATAAAATATATATCCACAAATATAAAGGAGAATATAACCTAAACTTTTAAACTATAACGAGAAATGGATACAATTGTCTATTTAAAAACAAGTGATTTAAATTTATTATTTATAATTTTTAAATTATATTACATTATTTAATTGATAATTAGAGTTATTTACATATTAAATTGGATCAGGCTTGATAAATAGATGATATTTTGATGGACCTAACCTTTGAGCTTTTTTAAATATATTAATTAATTAAATAAAATTGGACCTAATTCAATAACTTTTTCTTGCAAAAAGCTACGACTCTTAACCATCAAAATGAAAATAGTTTACAGATTAATTCTTCTTGCATAAATAAAAACAATAAAATGAGAATTCAAAGTAGAGTGGGCACACTATTATTATTATTTTTTGGTAATGGATATGTTCAAAAATATTTTTAGGGTACAATCATTTCTCAAATATTACAATCATGATGTGCTCAGACCCAAATAAAATTGGGCCTATTTTTCCAGGCTTTCGCTTTTCTTTGGGCCTGTCTTATGTGTTTTTGCATTCTAATAATAGCCCAGTACAGTACTTTATTTCACAAAAAAAAACCCTAAACCAATGCCAGGATATCCCCGGAATGGGATATACTCACGCCGGAATATCCCAACTTGGGATATGCCCAAGCCGGGATATCCCTGGAATGGGATATCCCCACCCGGGATAAGTGCGACAAGTGATCCGGTCTATACGCAAAAAAATCTGAACCGAACACCAAAACAACCGAACCGGACACAAAAAATTCTGAACCGGAACGGAATTTGAAGGGGATATCCAAAAAATAGCTTATACCCGGCCGGGATATGACACGGATATTCTTCGGGCCAAACACAACAAGACAATTAAGAAAAAAATCTGTACCCAATTCAAGCTACGCCCAACAACCCCCAGCCCCAACAATATTATGCCGAGCAAGAAATTAAAAGAAAAATCTGACAAAAACTCACTGAAAATAAATGTAGAAAGGCAAAACAAAATTGGCTTTATAATATATTATATTTATCTGAGTGCAAGAAATTTTGTCGCTCGACCACCCTCTTCATGTTCAACAAGAGTGGCGAATTTGCAGTGCAAGTAAGCTGACACTCGCAGTAAATAAACAATTACCATTAAAAGAACTCCAGAATAAACACAAAATAGACAAGTAAAAGAACTTCAAACCCAACCTAACCAATAATTACGCGCATTGTAAAATTCCGGAAAGTCCACCAATATGGATATTGCCAAACTTCACAACCCCAGCAAACCCCAAGAAGTATATATTAGGTAATGCCCATCCCCCATAATACCTAAAGTTCACACATTTCAATTGCAGAAGGTAAAATTCAAGGCCTTTTCATAAAAGAATTAAAATCCCCAAGCTAAAACATATGAAAAAAAAGGGGTGACTTACAATTCACATAAATAATTGGAAGCTTCATGATTTCCACCGATAAAATGGTGGGAACTGGGGCAACCTCCTGACCCGAATGGTATTTCCAGAATGACTTCACTCTCCGATGAAGCAGGACCAACCATTTTTCACTCTCCTCAAAACCCTCCGACTTTTCCTTTTGCTTTGCTTCGAGTGATGAATAAATATATCTGAAACAAAAAACAGAGATGAACAGGCAAAGACAAAGGATCTATACATATGAAAACAAAACGTCTGAGATTTGTCATTCTTTTAAAAATCTAATTATTTGCTTTTTTTTGTTGATTTTATATATAAAAATATCATCATAATAAAATAATTTATATTTATTACTTAAATGTGTATTTATATACTATATTATTAAATCTATACTATATATAATTACACATTTAACTTTTCAACTAAAATTGTGGAGTCTTGGAGATGATGACATGATCAATTTATTTGGTTTTTGAGACTACGAGATATGATAAAGCTAATTTATTAAAAATTTAGTATTACAAGAGCTTTAAAATTTATTTAAAATGTCAACTAGAAATCAATGTACTTGTACCACATTTACTTTGCTATGGAACATTGTGAATTTGTGGAATGAGTTGGATCAGAAAACAGGGATGCCCGAATGATTGCATGTCATCATGAAAGCTTGCTCAGGCCATGGAAGAAACGGTGTTTTCTCCTCTTAGAATGTCTCCCAGAACCTTTTGAGACAACATAAGGTAAAAAATGTACCTGCAATACACATCATAACATCTCAGGAGGAGGAATTCTTCATGTTTATAATTTACATGCCGCCAGCTGCTAGACATTATAGCCCCAGTAATTGTAAATGAGAGCCAAATTTCTAGATCAATTTTAAGTTGAGATTCCTCTTAACAATATTTATAAAAACCTACTTGGGATGATGGATTCCCATAATTCGTTAGCACATGAATCTTGTTGATATTTGCAAGGTCAATGGATGTTAAGGCTCCAAGGTGAGATCATAAGCAGGAAATGAGCAATGAATGATCATAACAAAATAAAAAAGAACCATTTGCAGAAAAGTGAAGGGACCAAATACAACACCTGAGAATTATTTCGAACGCCAAAATCGTGAAGTGCAGCGTCATCATCAAGGAGCTTCCCATTGTGGTGTGCTAGGCAGCAATTAGCCCAAACGTGCCTCCTATAACCACAAACAAAGTAAACATTAAAAGAAAAAAAAATTAATCTTCAAAAACAGAACTTTATAGTAAATGTAATTGCTCTGTTTTTTTTTCTCTCTAATACATCAAAATGCCACCGATTAATGTGAGGATGGTTCTGGCCAAAAAAAAAAAATGTGAGGGTGGTCTAAGAGGAAAAACAAGATGATAAACCATGAAATGTGTCGATGACCCATCTTGGATTGCTCTAACTCGATCACTTTCTTCTTGATTGCGAGCTTCAAGTCTTTCACCGTGGCTGAATTCATCACTGCAACATCTTCGAATTCCAAGGAAAACCAATCCAAATAAGTACTGACTTTAATTTCAAACACAAATTCTATGTGGCTGAAGGCCTGCCTAGCTGTGCGTGTGTGTGTGTGTGTGTGTGTGTGAGCATATGAAGTGTACCGAAGGAGGTTCCATCTAATTTGAAGATAGAGATACACATGGCACTCCCCAGTTCAAGGTTGATTAGGGTATCAACATCGGACAAACTGGGTTTCTTAGGGACATCGGCGAGAATTGGATCATCAAGGAGTGCGGCCAGTGTTGAAAGTATCGCCACTTTCTTCACCTTTTTGCTGTTGTATCCCAGCACTTTCCCTTCCTCCTTCGCCCCTGACTCCATTCTTACACTATGCAGATGCTAGTCGCCCAAAACCAAGCAGAAAGGGTACTGGTTGCCGGTATCCTTCACTGAGTATGGGCCAACCCAAGAGTAAGAGCTTTTATTTGAATCGTACTACTCTTTGTTTCAAGTAATTTTACAAAAGAAATTAATTAAAACGTTGAAATTTTGGAACATTGCAATAATTGTTCTTTTTATTATAAACTCTTAATCATTGTTCTCTAATTATCAAACATTGCAATTTTTGTACAAAATATAAATAAATAAGTAAATCTTATGAAATTTATCATCTTCTAAAAATATGAAACTTTAAAAGAAAACTCTCACTGTGAGATGAAAAAAGGCAAATATAGTGTGAAAGAAAACAACACATATTTAACATCTTCTAATGCAACACAATAACCACTCGTTCTGGTGAACATTAAGAGAAGGTTAGGCTTGCCTACTCCCGAAACATACAACATGCACTACTCACAACTGAACATGGCATCGAGAAACAGTTAAAAACAAATAAATTGTCAGAAGAGAAACGCAAACACCATCAGCTTCTAAAGAAATCAAATAGATGAAAACCTGGAAAATGAGAATAAAAATGGATAAAGAACTAATCATTCCAAGAAAATGTCCTTAGCAAACATGTAAATGCCAGATGAAATCTTCAGCTTTTGAATAAATCAAAATAGATGGAAACCAGTGGAAAAATGAGGGTAATGAACGATTGCTTGCAACTAAATACAAAAATCCTACGATGGCCTGGTGATCTGTCCAATCAACTATCAACATTATGAAGGAGACCCTTAATTTAAATTGCATAAAACAGATGAAGATAGGTACAAAAGATGATCATGCTTTCATTAGTTTTTAAGGAGAATTACTATACAAACTTATAAAATAGAAACCCAATTATCTGCTGCCTTCAAAATGTAGGGTCAGACTAATAACAAAGAAAACCAGTAGAAAGTTACAACTACAAACTTAAATATTAAATATTCGAGATCCATTGTGCCAATTCGATATTAAAAAAAATAGAAACTTTGAAATTATAAATGAACGAACCATACCAGATCAAATTAGATTTAAATTAAATATAATATCATTGACTCACTGTACAAATACAATAAATATCGAATATTCCAGTTAGTACTGCAAGCAAGAAGACAACAAATATTATAAAAACATAAATTTCAAAGCATCAAGTTATTCAATATCAAAATTTAAGAATCACTATCAAAACACTACATTACATAAAAAAAACAAAACTTTCGGGGCTAGAATTCAACAAATCCACTTAAAAATCACTATCCAAAACCCTAATTATATATTTTTAAAAAAAAACAAAGTAGAATTCGTCAAAACTACTTCAATAACTCGAAACTAAATGCAGACTTTACCTTTAGCCGGCTGCGATGAATAAAACCCTAGGGGAAAAGGAAAAAAATTGTAAAAGCAAAAAGCATAGCAAGAATAAAAGGAGGAGCGGGTTTGTTTTATGAGCCACTTGCATGCCAAAAATGCTACTGAGTTATAGTTGTGTAGTAACGGGTTTGCTCTTACTTGAAAAAAAAAAAAGGAATGCAATTTTAATTTTGCTCTTACTTGAAAGCGATTGACTGGTGGACCGATGGTGACTACCTGACTGGTGAACGATGATGGTGGACCGTTGGTGACTGCCTGACTCGTGAACGACAATGGTGGTGGCCGTAGGGTGTTGGAGTGGAGAAGGCAAAGTTATTTTGTTAGGGTTAGGGATTTAGAAATTAGCTGTTACAAATTGGGGGCAGTGACCTGAAGAGGAAAAGAAAACTAAGGTGCCGGGCCGGGCACGACCCATAAATTTTTTATGATATTTATCCAATTATAGAAAATTGAAACTTGTTTTAAAATTTTAAATAAATTTTTATATTATTTAAAAAAATTCAATATTCCCCTTCAAAGTGTTTGGTTGATTAATAATATATGTTTTGATTCGTACGTTTTACTATTTATATAATAAATAAATTTAAATAATTAAAAAAAGCATTCAAGCTATAAAAGAAATTCACTTTTTATGGTTTTATCATTGAAGGTTTGTTGAAAAATATATTAATGTTATATTTAGTATTTAAATTTTATCCAATCTTTTTTGTAATATGATACTTAAAATTTTAAAAAGTCGATTTTGATTTTTAAGTTTAATTTTTTTATATTTTAAAACATACTCACGTGTAATTTATTTTTAAAAATTTTATTAATTTTAAAATATTTTAAATCTTACGTTAAATAGCCCTAAAATTTATTTTCTCCTTGTTTTTAAACCGTTTGTCATGCATTATCCCTTAACTTTATTATTAACTTTAAAAACTAAATAATCATATTTTCTCTTCTAACTAAATCAATTCTTAAGCAAAATACAATACTAAATTCTCTCAACCTCAAATCTCCTAGCCGTATCTTTGTTCTACCGACGCCAGTGATTTTCCGGCTTACTGCTCCCTTCCAAAATGATCCTCTCCTTCCCCTCTTTCCTTTGATCAGACTAGATTTCCAAGGAACTCCCCCAAACCCATTGCATTTCTAACCAGAAAGCTAGGATTCAACATCTTCTTCCACCATAAGGGGATTGTCAAAGAAGACACCTTTCCAACAAAGTCTTTGTCAATCGACAGTGGGTGAGACATCATTTTTTCTTTTATTTGCTTCCCTTCGTTTTTTTTTTAGTTGTTTCAAGTTCGTTTGGTTTCTAATATGATATTATTCTGGTTTTGGGTTATTGATTTTTTTTATTCTGGCTCTGTTGGATGTTGTGGGATTTGAGTGAGGGAGCGGTTGGCTTGGTGCTACTTTTGATTGAAAGTTGTTGAATTAAATTGGGGGTTTATTAGTCAATTCATAATCTTTTCATTTTTTAAAGCTTTTTCCAAAACAAACCTTGGTGCTTCTCTCGGGATTATTATGGTTTTGGGTTGTTGATTTTATATTTTGATTGATATGTAGTATTTGGGTGAAGGTGGGTTTGGTTTGGTGTTGGTTTTGATCGAAAGGCGATGAATTGAATGTAAGTTTTCATAATCTGTTCAACTTCAATTCCTTTTCCAAAAATCAAAATCTCCTCCTGCAAGTCCAGTACCTGTTTGCCTTACATAGTTTCCTTCATTTCAGCTCTCAAGCCCACAGCTGCATACTTTAAAATGCCTGTCGTCAGTGAGAAATTCCCGTTAGGTATTGGAGCATCTCCTTTTTTATGCACAAGGTTCATCCTCCAAACGAACGATAATACTAAGAAAATGGATTGCATATTCTCATCCATCACCACATATCCTATCATAACTTTGAGAGGAAAACTACAACAGAGCATTTGTGTTACTAACTTGGCGCATCCCAACACAAGAATTTGCTATAGCAAGCAACCCAAGAACCGCCGTTATCCGCGTCGCACCAAACTCCCTCCTGACTTTGGCGTTAACTTATTCTTGGAGAAACCTAGAACTGAAACCGACATGTCCACTGACACTGAACAAATAAAGTCAATTTACGGTCACAATAGTGATTCACCTGAAGAAGAAGACGACAAAGAAGATCATGTGAATATTGATCTCGCTTGGGAATCAGATGAGGTTGAAGCCATATCTTCACTTTTTCAGGGAAGAATTCCTCAAAAACCTGGAAAAGTAGGTAGAGAGAGGCCTCTTCCTCTCCCACTTCCTTACAAGCTACGGCCACTGGGATTTCCTATGCCAAAGAAACACGTTAAGAAGTCTTCTGCTGGGGTAAACTCATCTCGTGCTTCTGTATCACAACAGTTATATAAGAACCCAGGCTTTCTTATTGGCTTATCTAAATAGATTAAAGACCTTGCTTCCGATGATGATGTGTCTGCAGTTCTCAATAAATGGGCTCCCTTTTTGCGTAAGGGTTCGTTATCAATCACAATTCGGGAATTGGGTCTTATGGATCTTCCACAAAGAGCTCTGCAAACTTTCTGTTGGGCTCAGAAGATGCCTCACTTGTACCCTGATGATAGGATTTTGACTTCAACTGTTGAAGTATTGGCTAGGAAGCGTGAATTAAAATTGCCCGTCAACTTGGAGAAGTTCACGAGCTCGACCAATCGTAGTCTGATTGAGGCAATGTTGAAAGGATTTGTTAAAGGTGGAAGCTTGAACCTTGCATGGAAGCTTCTTTTGGTTGTGAAGCAAAGTAAAAGAATGCTGGATCCAGGCATTTACGCAAAGCTAATATTGGAGCTTGGAAAGAATCCTGATAAACACATCCTTGTAGAGGAGTTACTGGGTGATCTTGGAGAAAGAGATGATTTGAATTTGAGTCAGCAGGACTGTACAGCGATCATGAAGGTTTGCATTAGGCATAGGAAGTTTGAGATTGTGGAGAGCTTGTTTTACTGGTTCAAGCAATCAGGGCGTGACCCCAGTGTGGTGATGTACACAACATTGCTTCATAGTCGTTATTCTGAGAACAAGTACATGGAAGCATTAGCTCTGGTTTGGGAAATGGAGGCCAGGGAATGTCTCTTGGATCTTCCTGCTTATCGTGTAGTAATAAAGCTTTTTATTGGCATGAAGGATTTGGCAAGAGCAGTGAGATATTTTTCCAAACTCAAGGAAGCGGGTTTCTCTCCAACATATGATATGTATCGTGACTTGATTAATATGTATATGGTTGCAGGGAGGGTGGGCAAGTGTAAGGAGGTTTGTAAGGAGGCCAGTATGGCGGGTTTTTCATTAGATAAACGTACCTTGTTAAATTTGTCAAAACTTGACCCTTTTCTTTTTTGTATCATTACATCTTACAAATTTTTGCCCATCAATGTTTAAATCAAATTTAATATAACTTAGTTGGGATTGTTTGTGTGCTATTATGTATATGATTTGGAAATGGATTTTGATTGAAATATTCAGGCAATATCTAAATGCATGGCATGGTTGGAAGTAGGTGTTGTTTTATATTACGTACACCCACCACCGGCAATGGAAAACATCATTATTAGACAATGCCGAGTTGATGAGCAACATGCGGGGGACTACGTACACCAACCACCGGCCTTGTTGTGGGATGTGGTAGAGCTTAAGTGTTGGTCTTTTCATAGAGATCGTTGCTAAGCTCATTGGTGCTCTTTTATTTCTTTAGATCGTTCGTAGTCGTGCTATTATCAATAACAATAATCAAACATATTCTTTCTTCCGTTGGTGCTGGAACTGGTTATATTGGTGTTGCTTGGGCTATCGAGTGCATGAGCAACATATATAATTACTATATTTTTAATATTCTTCCATCAAGTTCACTATAAAACAAGTCTAATTTGATTTTCTTTATTATTTTGAACTATCATGTCTATCAACTAATAATTATTTGTAGATTAAACAGAGATTAAAATTTAAAAGTTAAAAATATCTCAAAATGTACATAATACTAATGAAATGATTTTTTGAATAGAAATTATTTAAATGACAATTGCTTTAAGAAAAATGGAACATCATTTTAACGCAATCATATATAAGATTCGCTTTTAGCTAATTGTCCATTTGTTGCAAATATAAGTCAAACATTACATTTTTATTTCCTTTATTAGGAGCATACATAACCAAAAGCTTCATGCTCATATTTTTATCTTATGATCCTTACACTTATAAATTGGTCCATGGTTTTCCTTCATTGTTAAACACTTAATCATTCAACATAATCATCTTAAATATATCATCCATTTATGCCTCAAATGTTTATAACACATTCAATACTAATTTACTCATTTATTCAATTTCTTTTCATCTTATTAAGTTTATAGCTATTAGTAAACTATAGCAAAATGATTCGGATACACGAGGTCCCATTAGAGACAACCAGAGAGAACTTAAACACAAATCTAACCAAGCATACAAGAGTGCATCGAAGTGCAAAACCTCCCATCACATGAGCACATAACTGCAAAACCTCCAAATACACTTTAGTGCACCAAAGTTCAATCCTGAAGGCATTAAATCATGATAAAGTGTGCATCTAAATTCCTATTGGTATGTCAATCTTATCCTATCATTCTATTAAATTTACTAGGGCAAATTATATTCATAGATAACTTATATCTATTTAGACCAACAATATATTTATTATTTATAGAGAGACGTATTTAAGGTTCATAAAAATCAGAGAATGTTTAGACAATTCTTTATCTAATCTCACATATTTAATGCTTCGCATATACACACAATTACATATTTTAGCACAGGCCATATAAACATTCTCATGATTCTCATTATAAGTTCAACAAGCTGAGGGTTACAAATTAATTTATTTAGCAACTTTCACATAGCCAATTCCGAGAAGGGTCATTATAAACTCATATATATAGTCAAACCTTCATTCATATGAGAAGACACATTTCCACGTATTATGATACAAATGGTTATATTAACATATTTTCCTCGTTGATAACACATTTCACATAAATTCACATATACTAAATCAAGCTTATTATCATTCTATGACAATTAAATTTCACCAGCAGATTACTAATTAATATTGAACTCTATGACTAAGAGGCTTATTAAACCTTAACTTTTCAAACCAATTGTTTCCAACATTTAAGGCCATGGAAACTTCCAGACATTCATTCACTTAATCATAATTCACATTTTATTACACAATTTCATTCAAATTCCTAAACATGTTAGTATAGGAAATGTAGAATAATCCATGAGTATTTATGTCGTGCCTCAAACTAATGCATAAAAGACGCCACACATTATTGAGATAAAATCCCACAAATACGCAAGGCTAACACTGAGTAACAGAAACCCATCATCTTGCATTCTCCCCCCCAATAGTATTGATAAAAAAATGCTACTTAAATCTATGGAAGACTGGAAATCAAAACAAGAAACCATTGAAATCAATAATCTGTATAAAGGTACAACGAAGAACAATGAACATGGTTTAATGTTTTGTTGTAACTTTGACGAAGCAATGAAAGCACAATTATGGCATTTCAACTCCACTCAAATTTATGTATTGCTCTAACCTTCTTATCCGACCAAGCCAGTTGTGTTCTGGGCTCACGTTATCAGTGCAGAACTTCGGGACCACGTCTATTTTGGAACTAGTCAGATTGTCGATGTGTAGCTGCTGGGTATAATACGCTTCTAACCACAGAAAACTGCAAAATCCTCTAAAGGTTGAATATGCAGAACAGTCGAAATGGAGTTTGTAGTGACATAAATGAGTAAACAGTGCAGATCATCCCAACACGATGCGTAGCTTTGCTAAGGCTGAAAATATGACTAAAGATATTATGAGAGCTTCTCTCCGATTGGGGAGTGCCTGAAGATAAATAAAACAAAAAGAAAAATTCAGTTACATCAGCAGAAAACCTTAGGGGATGCCTAAAACAATAAAACAAAAGAAAAAATATCATTTCTTGTATGAAGCACTATTCATGTATGCTGTAATGTGAACCCAAAATTCCCTTTAGTACATGTGCATGTGCACAGTCAGGTCTGCACATTAAATCTAGACTTGATAAGGTGCTCGTCAATGGAAATTGTGTTCCGGCGGATTTTATCCAAACTTAATATTAACATGAATGATCAGATTCAAGAAGATGGTAAAATAAATGAGTTTGAATTGGAAAAATTATATTAACAAAAAACATGGTAAAACACTACAAAGCCGACACCTGCCACAGTTCCCCCAGTTACGAATGCCATGAATGGATTTAATTAATTTCAGTATATTCTCGAAAATGTAAAGTATAACAGTCTGAGCTACTAAAGCAACTGAATCATCTCTAGAGTGGTAAAGGCGAGCTTTACTGGCTTCAATATACCTCTGCAAACAATAAAAACATAACTCCCAAGTTTGGGTTGCAGATCTAAAAACTGGACATATAACACAAAAATAACTACAGCTAATCAGAGTAAAAATTATACCGGTATTTTTTGTCAACATATACGACCATGACAGGTATTTCATGTATGTCTCAACAGCACATACTGATCCAACTTACAATAGAATTCTTTAATGATAACAATAAAATAACACACACTATGCACCAAATGATTTTTACCACTTTAACCTTAGAAAAAAGGGCATTATGTGCTATATAACAAAAGCATAAACTTCATTAGTTCTCAGTTTTCATGATCTATAAATGGCATAAAATTCAGACCTTAATGGCATAAAACTATAGAACTATGTTCTATTAGCAGAAAGCATATTATAAAAGAAATCATATACTTCTCTCCCAACGTCCCCAAAGAAAAGTTTGTTATAACTCTCAGTGACAGCATCAATAAGCATATGCAGTGTTGAGACCTGAAAAATGAAAAATAGTACTCAAGTAACTTCTCTGTAGCATTCACAAAAAGAATAATCAGGGTATGTATGAATGGAAGTAACTTGGCTCAAGTATACAAATAAATAGATGGTGGCAAAACAAGCACAGTATTTTTTTCTTACCACCCAACATTCTGGAAGAGGAAGCCTTAGAAGATACCCCTCCATGTTAAACTGAAAAGGAAATAATTTCTTCAGTTTACTGAATAGGATGATGTCAATCTTCGTAGGAACAGGACATTGTGATGATGTCAAAAGAAAAATTAAGTTACACCCTATGCAATAATAAATGATTCCTTTTCTTCTGAGAGCAATAATAATAGTTACAAATGCAAGCATAACTCAGATTAATACTGTTGATAGTACAATCAATAAACACAATGAATACTCCACCAATCTAATAATTAAAAATATTTATGTGCTTGTTTGTTGGGGTTTTGACAGCAGCAAAAGAAGAGAACATGACAGAGAACAAAGGAGCAAGAAGCTTGACATAATTTACTTGCTCACAAACGTGCAGCAAGGAAGCAATCTGCTTTATACAACTGATATGCTTGCTCATTCAATATGAAAACAATACATTTATAATCAAAATACATCACCGAATATTCAACTAATCCCACTAATAAGCATTGGGACTATTAAAACATTGCTTGTACACATGGGATAAGCTGACTTATCAGCTCAATCACCCCTAAACCCATCAAAACATCAACAACTAAGTTCATTTTCAACCAAACTAAATTACATTGCAACTAAAACAGAAAATATGTTGCTGCAACATGCACAATTGCTGCAGCATGCATACGAGCTGTATGCACTCAAAAAAATCATCATAGCAGCATGCACTTTAACAAAAACATAACAGCAGCATGGTTGGCCATTTTTCAACATTGTTCCTTCTGATTTATGTTAAATTTCATATGGTAGTAAATGCATACTGTTGTCAGAAGACAAGGATAGACAGGTGGTCTAATACTATCCCACTAATCTGAGAAAAGAGGAACAAACCTTACAAGCCTCTATATTCTGTCAACCAGAAACATTATCCCTATTAGGCAGAACCTGCAGCACAAACTTGCCAGCATACCATAATTTGTTTGTGAAGGCCGTGTTTGCTGTTAGCCTTTCAGTTGATAAATTAAAATCCTAGAGATTATTCAAGGAAATTGATTAATTAGACATACTATCATAAGCTAGAACCATGGACATAAATAAAAGAAAATAAACAAAGGTTCGTAAGCAGCTTAATATGTTAAATTATATTATAAGGACATAATCCTTCCGTATTCCATTTATAGTCATACCACCTACTTGTCACATATTCATCTTCAAATTCCTGACCTGTAACTCCAAAATTCAATTAATCATTGAATAATCACTTGCATTCACATAAATCATGCTTTGCAAACAAAATGGATTTAAAATCTAGCTTACGAACTTTCCGAGAATAAACAAGGATTAAATTGTAACAATTTCAAAATAACAAGGCAATTGTGCGAAACATGAGTCACACGGATGTGTAGTGCATGATTGAGCCAATAAGTATCAAACTTCCTGCCCAAACTCAAAACATTCCCTAACAGTGACCTTTAGGTACCCCTGTAGACCTATAAGAACTAAACCAAATTCTTCAACAACTCATATATACCTTACCTTAATTGGCACAAATGGTCACCATTTAGATCTAATAACACAAGCAATACAATCAAACATTACAAGATTCTCAACCAACTATCATCCTTACAACAATTCATATCATTCTATTTAATTTATGGTCATATCATTTCTTAGCAACACAAACCACGTCCACAACATCGCAAATATACCAATTGGATATTTAGCCAACCTACATTTATAACATTCAAGCAACTTAGATTGCATCACTACAATGACTTATTTTACATCAATAATACAACTTATGTTCGTGATCATTTGGACAGTGTAAACGAATATTCAGACAGCTTACAATGACAACATAACTTGCTTTAAAATAACATCAAGTGCAATTTTGTTTTCTAACTTATTTTCACCTGCAATTTTGAAATGTAAATCTAAAACAAGAAATTTGGTAGCCTTTGGAAAAGTTGCATACAATGTTTATGGATTGAAGATACAATCATTTCTTAAATATTACTATCATGATGTGCTTAAATATTACTATCATGATGTGCTTAGCTCCAATACAACAATAGGAAGGGATATGTAATGTTAGATGGTAACGCCAAAAAGAATACCAGATCATTGGCAGAACAAAAAGATGAGCAAGACATGTAGAGGTTCCAATGTCACAACAAAATTGGAAAGGAGACCTAATTTTTATCGCACTTGACAGCAAGTTGCAAGAAGTATGGCATGTTTAGATCACCTAACCCTGATACATGAGCACTGGAAGAACTGACACAATCATTTCAAATTAGAGGTTATTACTCCGAACAGAGTAACAGATGACACACTTCAGCATATTGTATTTTGACACCAATAAATGTGATAAACGCAAATAAATGCCAACAAGTAATGCCCCATAGTACAATAATAGGGAATCAGAGACATCTTGTACTTGGAAGAGGATGCAGATACATCTATATCTATTTCCAACTCCATTTATACCTGAAGGAGCCGTCTATACTGCCCGCTAGCATAACTTCTGTTTCCATTTGACCCTCTAGTGTCTGGAAATCAACTTGTCAGCTCCAAAGCACTATAATGTATATTTCTTAATAAATTTTCATCTGTTGCACCATATCTCCAACCTGAAACAAATCTGAAATACTGTACAATACAATAATGAAGACTAAGTGATTATCAGTAAGAAATTTGGGAATAAAACTCTGATTTAAAGAATGACAAATATTGCAAAAGAGATATGCGTGAGGATTACAGAAAATATAAATTCATCAAATTTTGAGTTATCTCTTCCATTAATTAGTTTATTTTTGTCCTCTCCAGCAGCAAAATCGAAATAATAAAACAAGGATTAAGAGGAAGAGATCCAAGTGGTGATTACAATTGACTCCAAGCAATTCAATTCTAGTCCATAGGTTTCCCATAAGAGAACGAAACATTATCTCCCCCAAAAGACAGAGATTTGGGAGTTGAGTTGTAGTTTATATTTTTAGAAAATTTTAAAGAAAACCCATCACCAAAAACCCTTCTAAAACAAAATTTGATTATTGCAAGAACAGAAACCAAACGAAATTAAACTTGAAAAGAAAAATCTGCTAACCTGAAAGTGTAATGCTGTGATAAAAGAGGCAACTTTGAACGCATTTGCAGAGAATGTGTGAAGGAGATTTTGGGAAGAATTTTCTTTATTTCTATTCGGCCATGGTCGGAATGGCCATTCAAAGCATTCAGCACTGAATCCCTATTACGCATTTGAGGGAATAGAAACGCTTTAACTAATTCCGCCAAATGAAGAAACGGTAAACCAAACAAAAGCATTGATATTCATCCAAGAATAAAGAGGGAACCAACCAAACTTGGCCTGATTCTTTTAATCTGAAAACCGAAAACCTTAACAAAAGCTAACTTAAAATATTAGTAAAACGAAGCATATATCTGAAACTATAGATAGAGACGCATAAAAAATAAAGGGGCATTGTTTATTTTCAAAAACTACATTCTGGTATAGACTTTTTTTTTATTATTTATTTTCAAAAGAATAAATTTTGGAAATTGTTTCTGTTTTTTAAATACCAGTAATATTGGTGTTTGCATTTATTATTTATTGGTATTTGGGGCTATTTTAAAGTTACTGTTGGGCTTCATATAAATTGGGTATCAATACCGCTTATATAGCTGTCCATAACATAAAGGCAAACTTAAAAACGAGGGGATATCCCTGGAATGGGATATACCTAAGACGGGGTATCCTTCAAAAGGATATCCCCCAACCGGGATATCCCTGGAATAGGATATCCCTGCCTGGAATAAGTACGACAGGTAACCCGGTCCAAACACTTAAAAAAGCTGAACCGGATGCCAAAACAGCTGAACCGGGCACTAAAAATAATGAACCGGTACGGGATATGATGGGAATATTTTTGGAATAGCCTATCCCGGATCAGGATATGACGGGATATCCCCGTAGTAGTAGAAGAATGAAAATTAACCCAGTATTTAATGTCAAATTCTCTGAAAATATTTAAAAGCTCAGGATGATTTAATTACTGTTTTCTTATTCCTTCAACAAATATAATGCTTTTACTTGTTGAAAAAGGGAAAATGAGGAGACGATAAAGGGAAAGAAACAAGAAAATATTTCCATTTATTTTCTGCTAATCAGTTAGGGTTTTAGGGTAGATACTTATATAGTTGTTAGAAACATATCTTCACTGTGAAATCTCATAAATAGGACTCAAAGATTTGCAAGAAAATGTCCTTAAATACAGAAAACAAACAATCGAAAAAAAAAAACACATAACAGGCGATAAGCTATCAAAAAAATGACATCACAAGATTTAAAAAGACGAATATAAGCAGTGTTTCATAAGGCTGAACACCAAAACGAATAACAAAAACACACTGAAAAATCAAAAAAAGAAGCATAAATCTGAAAACTAAAACAAAGATGAAAACCACAATACCCACAGAAATAAAAGAAGATAAGCATAGGTCTGACACTAAAAAAGACGTGAAAAGAAAAAGTTAGTAGAAGTGAAAATCATACCTGAAATTGCAATCCGATGAAGAAGGGGATTTCAATGTCCTGCTGTAGTAAAGAAAGGGAGGAAGAGAAAATAAATAAAAACAAAAGAAAAAGAAAATAAAAATCAGAATAAACACAATTTACAGGAGAAAGAAGGGTATCTATCTCATCAAGAATTTAGAGAGACGTTGGAAGCTGTTTAATGTATCATTTAATTATCAAAAGACACTATGATACCTGTAGGCCTGGTCTGACCTGAACTTGGACAATGTTAAACTCACAACAGTGATTTAAAACCAGGCCAAAAATAGGATGAAAACTTGTAAAGTGAATACTCAGGAATGTGTCACCGAGTGAGCAAAGAATCAATCATAATAGCAGGATGAAAACTCAGTGTTTGAATTGATTGCAACTTGTTAAAGAGTTTTTTTTTTTTCAAGAAACACTTCCTTGCGAATGTCAAATATCCGGTATGCCCTCAGGTTTTGGCAGATGGCCAAGCCATGACTGTCGGAGAACTTGCATTGTTCCCCGCACTTGCTTCACTTGAAGGCTGCCTCCTCTAAGTCCCTCTTGCGTGGAGGGCATGCAGTGGAATTCCCATCATTGACCTTCAAGTGATCCATTTTCCATTCACGGATTTCATACATGTGGAGCAGCATTTCAAAGGTCCATATATCTGTGCATATTACAAGCAAAGTTCATGATGCTTTAAAAGACTTGAACAAGATAGGATACCTTTTTTTTTTCTGTACATTGAAATTTTACTAGTTAAAAAAAAGTTCAAGTTTCATTCAATCAAACATTAGCAAACAGGATAGAGAGGATTACCGAGTCTATGGCAATAGAAAACCGGATTTTTCCACCTCCTACCAATCCTACAAACAATCAAAAGCAACAATAAAAAAATACCCAACAAAAACCATAAATGAATTTACTCAACAAACAATCAAAAGCTTATGTTGATCTTTCAAACTTGAAAAGGATTCGCAAAAGATTTACCTTTGCCAAGTTCAATAATTGAATTGTACAACTTATCCATATGTTTAACTTCCCTAAAAACATTAGCAGTACTCGAAACCAAAGCTTCATTGGAAAGAGCTGTGGAGTTTCCACTCCCAGCTAACTGATCGTTCCAACCAAGTGGATCACTGTAACCATCTAAAATTATTAGAGCCAAAAAGAAATTCACTGTTTGTCCGATGAAGCGACGTCAGTTCCTTTGTTTTTCAGCAAATCCAAACAAAACGATGGATTCCGGGAAAATGAAACGACGACAAGGCCTCTGCAACATATAATAACTAAATAATTACTCTAATTTCAAGTTAATAAATGTTAACAAAATGGTTTTTCGAGAAGAGAATAAAAGGAAAGCGAACAGTGACTGCGATTTTCCTGCCAAAATGGAGGAGAAGAGCTGAGAAAGCACGTGAGAAAACACTTGTAAGGCAAAGGGAGAAGTGACGGAGTCCTCGATGGTGAACGCAGGCGCCAGCTCGCCTTCTACAGCTCCGTCTCTTAGTGCTCTGCAAATTGATTCCGCCATAGCTACAGGCTTTGGTGCTACTGAGTTGGGTTTTTTTAGCGTCAAAAAACCTCTAGAGGAAAATATGAGGGGGTTTCAATGGATCCTTTAATTTCTTTATTATTATTGAAAAAAAATATGAAATATGTTTTTATTTATTATATATCTAGCCATTTAACAAAAAAAATCTCGCTTTTTCATTTATTATTTGTTCATGTATACATTACTATTTTTATATATTTACTTTTTATCTTTTGTTCAAAATTTATAGTCACAAATATTTAAAACCACAAAATATTTAAATCTGTTTTTTTACAATATAATATAAATATTATATTTAAAACCCCAGATATAAGATTTTTTATATCTCCAACGTATAGTAGAGAATTTTTATTTCACCACCGTTTATTCGTTTTTTTATGTTTTATGGTTCTCCAACCTACACTTTAAATTTTCCATAAATGTATATATTTTACACTTCTACATTTGTATATTTTTAAAAATTATCATATTCTAAACATTATATTATTTTCAATATAAATAAATAGATTATATATTATAATAGGTATACAGATTAAAGATACATTAGACAATACATATATTAATGAATAATTAATAGCAGTTAAAAAAATTCAAAATAATAATTATTCTTAATTATTGATTTATAATATGATAAGAAGTAAAAAAGAATTAATGAGTCAAAATTTTTTACAAACTCATGCAATTTTATATATATTATAAACAAATAGATTATATATTATAATAGGTATACAGATTAGAGATATGTTAGACAATATGCATATTAATGCCAATGTGGTAGATGGGGTTTAGTAATCCCATTAAAATTTAAAATACCAAATTATAGGGAAATTTTTATAAAACACAAGCACTAATATCAGAATTAAAAAAAAATTCTATGGATCCTAAAAGAGAAACAGACTTCCAATTTCAGGTTGAATAAGCTGGTTCACTCTGAATTTTTAAGAGCCGGAGGAAATTGACAACCTACTACCACAAAAGTCAAAACTAATTAAAGAAGTACATTATTAAGCACCATTATCAAACTACCCAAAAACAAACTAGAAATAGATTATTAAGTCTCATTATCTCAAAACAGCTGATGGTTTTGGTCCTACAATTATATAAAACATTTAAAAAAGAAACATAAAAAGAAAGCCAGCCCCAAGACATAGCAAAAACTACATCACTCATACATACATGACGACGAGCAAGTTCTGGCTCAAACACACTATAAATATTGTTGCTCATTCAAGTTCTGAGATTCTACCGACTCAATTGCCAGATTGACACATCTCCTATTTATCAAAACTCTAAATAACATTAAAAAAGCCATAAAAATGGTCAAAGCGAAATGGGCCATGGCACAAACCTATTTTTGCTCAGATGTGCATGAGCCACATCAACTTACGCGTAGACGGAGTAGCTATCTTATGAGTTGTATTCTTTTTAGATTTCATTTTTTAAAAATAAATGAAAATAAGGCCTTTTCTTTTTACATATATCTGTCGGCCACGGGAGGCAGAAATCACAAATTCAGGATTTATTTAATTTTTTCTTTTTGGACGAGATGAGGATTTATTAATTACTTTGCGTTTATATGGAAATAAAGGAGGAGTAGAAAATTAGAAGTAGATAATTTTCTCTTTCATTTCCCCAATCTTATATAACCCCCCTGGCCAGTGTCCGCTCTCTTCTTATCACAAAACATATAACAAGATCAGAATAAGAAAAACGCTGCTTGCAGGTAAATCTCACTACAAATTATCTGTCTTCTTTTTTTTCCACTTTTTAATTTAAATTTTCTATATTCGAAAGATGGTGGGTTGGATCCTCATCCCTCCACCGGAAGATGAGTGATTTGAGTTATGACCAGACCAGTCACCCTTTAAGTTTAGGAATGGTAGTAGCAAACTAGTATATGACCTTTTCTTTTTGATCGTTACAATGTTATTGCCGTTGTTGACTTGTTACAGTATGAGAAATTGTCATGTCTGAAACAATGATGATGATCTGGATCTGGATCTGGATCTGGATGTTTTGGCTGCTGTTCTTCACTTCGATGATTTTTATGTCTCAGATCACTATCTTTCCTTTGTGTTCTGGCTGGCTCCATGTTTAGTATTTAGATCAAATCCTTAATATTAAGACTCTCTTTTCCAGTCCTTTCGGCTGTTCCTTGCTTGGCTGCTTCTGCTTCTCTCTTTATACACATATGCCAACCAGTATATATATCCTCTGGTTTTAAATCTTGCTTCAATTGACAGTCGTAGAAGGATTGCGATCTATGTTAACTAATTTATTTAGTATTTAGGGCTTCCTGTAGTTTCTTTTATCAAAAGAAAAAATGTTTTGAATATTTTTCTAATAACTTTATTTGATTAATTACTTGGAAGCTTTGCTATTAAGGTATGTCATCATCCGATAAGCCAGAATTAGTTGAAAGGGATGTTAAGGACAAGGTGGATGACAAAGAAGACAACAGTGGATTTATAGACAAGGTCAAGGGTTTCATTCATGACATTGGTGAGAAGATCGAGGAAACAATCGGCTTTGGCAAGCCTACTGCAGATGTAGCTGAGATTCACCTCCCTTGTATCAATCTTGAGAAAGCAGAAATTGTCGTTGATGTCCTCATAAAGAACCCAAACCCTGTTCCAATCCCCCTCGTCGACATTGACTACCTCATTGAAAGTGATGGTAGAAAACTCCTTTCAGGCTTGATTCCAGATGCTGGAACCATCCATGCTCATGGTGAGGAGACTGTCAAAATACCAGTTACTTTGATATATGATGATATCAAAAGTACATATGATGACATTAAGCCTGGCAGCATCATTCCATATAGGCTGAAAGTTGATCTCATTGTTGATGTTCCTGTTTTTGGGAGGTTAACTTTACCTCTTGAGAAAACTGGAGAGATCCCTATACCTTACAAGCCAGATATCGATATGGAGAAGATACACTTTGAGAGATTCTCTTGGGAGGAAACTATAGCAGTTCTTCATTTGAAATTGGAGAATATGAATGACTTTGACTTGGGACTCAATGCCCTTGACTATGAGGTCTGGCTATCTGAGGTCAGCATTGGATCTGCAGAACTTGAAAAATCTGCAAAGATAGGCAAAAATGGAATCAGTTATATTGAGATTCCTATCTCTTTCAGGCCTAAGGATTTCGGATCTGCTCTGTGGGACATGATTAGGGGAAAAGGAACAGGTTACTCTATGAAAGGTCACATCAACGTTGACACTCCGTTTGGAGCAATGAAATTACCCATCAGCAAGGAGGGTGGCACAACCCGCCTTAAGAAGAATAGGGAAGACGGTGGTGATGATGATGATGATGATGATGAGGTATGTTAATTACTCCTGACTTGTCCTTTTTGAAGTTTGAAACTTGCTATACGAATAGAATCCTATGTTTTCTTATTTCATTCTTATTTTGGGTTAGGATGTTACTCTTATGTTAGATTTGATTCTTCTTTTAAATACAAGAGGATGGTCTTTATGATTCTTTAGTAACTAACAAATTGGATTCTACCCCTTGCTATTTGCTTGTCTTTTTGCTTTGAAAAGAAAAAAGTAAGAGGAATGTTTGAATGTAAAAGCAAGCTATGTTGATGAAGAACTAATAATTCAAATGTAAGTTTCTTTAGAACGAGATACATGATTTACTTTACTGTAAATTGATCATGTTAGAATTGTGTTGTCTAACAAGTATTTGTTTATTTTTAAATTATTATGATTTTGCTTTTATCATTTGATTTTTACTTTAGCGCCTTTTTGGAGCAAAAAGCAAATAGCATATATAACAAACCAAACAGGCCTAGTAAATTTTTGAGATTGTTGATGACTGAGAAAGTTCTAATTGGATATTACAATGTATTGAAAATCAGTAAGAGTAAGAGTTCCTGGTTAACATTGGTAAGAGCCACTCATGAAAAGCATGCCCATCTATGTGTTTACATAACATATCCATATATCATTGTCCTCTAAATGAGTATCAGAGATTCAGAGTAGATGTGTCTAGTGCCTCCTTTTTTTAATCAGTTGTCACTAGTCAGGTTTATGCAAATTTTGATTGTCTAACCCTGTATTTAATTATTTTACTTGCAGGATTAAAGCAAAAGATCAACAGGGATGGTCCCCTTGAGCTTCTTTTGTTTTGTTACAGAGTTCATTGCAATAATATACTAATGGTGTGTGGAATTTAATGTTTAGATTGTGACGGTAACATGTACTACAATTATGGAAAAGTTGGTACCTATAATTATGCATATTATGTATTATGTATGTATGCATGAATGGGATGCTGTGACCCTGGTTTTTATTTTGTCTAGCAGCCCCCCCCCCCTCTTAGCGAACCTCTTGAATTTGCAGTTGAATAAACTGTTATTTTGCTTTTAATATGATTCCTGCCACGTCTCATCTTCATCTTTAGTTTTTGGCTATGTGAAAGGGTGAGACGTATTTTTGCATGTGTTTCATCCTTTTTTTTACCCTTAAATAGTCACGAAGGATGCATGAAACATGCGTTCTTAGCTGCCTGTGGTTCTTTGGAGAATATTAGGGCAAAGTACTGTTAGTAATGAAACATAGTTAATGGAACTAGTTTCCGCAACCCACATGTAAACTAGAAAAATATACTCCACAGCCAGACCATCCAACCACCAAATAGCCTTCTTTTTTGCATTTGTTTTTCTTTTTTGTCAAAGTCGTTAATTTGATTGAAATGCTGTTGGAAAGATCACTAGGGATGAGGATTACATGTCATGGCACAGAAACTACACAATTTGAAGTCAGCTGAAACATAGATGCCTACTTTAGTTTTGCATTTCTAGTTCCTTGCTTCAAATTTGCAGATAATAATTAGTTTCTGTTAAATTTTTAATTGCTTCAGGCTATCCATCCAATAATCACTTTTAACTTTTTAAACTCAATTTCAGTAACATCCAAATCCAATATATAGTTTTTAAAGTTGCCTCACCTGGACTGCATTGCAGAATCAAGTCTGACATTGCGCCATAAACCATCCTCTCGAGTTGACTTGAAGAGATTGGTTTTCGCTGTTTTAAATCTTAGCCGCTTTTATTAATCTGGGTTTCGCTTCAATTTGCTTCAACGACTTGCTATATCATTGCATCTCAAAGAAAGTATCCTGGCCTAGGCGCCTCGCTGAACCTGAATTGGAATTTTCTATTTCTCATCTGCATTTTGCAGAAAATCACTATCGACATCATTGATTTGGTTGTCATTTTAAACTTGCTATCTTAATAAGGGGTTCAATCAGATATGGATTGCCAACCTGGCAAGTAATAAGAGCATTTTAAATGAGTTGGGTTGACCTGAACATTTCCTACGGGTTATGATTGGTAGTTTAGTTTATTTATGCTTTAATGTAGGTGTTTGTGGAAGATACCAATTCAACTCAAAAGAATCAATTGTTTTAGCAGAAAGCTAACCGAAGGCATAGAAATTAATAATGGAGAAGGATGATCAAATTTATTAACTAAGCAATGCTTATACATATATGTGACTCAAGCTAATAAACACAATTTCCTACTCTTACTAACAAGCTAACGAACTTGCCTTTTTACTCCTAATAAACTAACAACTACTAAAAAGCTAACAATCTCTCTTGAAACACTAGCATTCTCCTCCTGATTCGAGTATTATAAACACCAAGTTTGTTCCTAAGAATTCAAATTGAGTAACATGGAAAGGCTTAGTTAAAATATCCGTCATCTATTCCTTCAATTTGTAATTAGCTTACTTCACTTCACCTATCTTCTGCACTTCCCTCAGCACATAATACTTTACTTTAAAATGCTTTGTTCTTTCATGAAATACGAGATTAAATGAAATAGCTAGAGTAGCTTGATTATCCACAAACAACTCTATACTTCCCTCTTGCTTTAAATGCAAATCATCCATTAGCTTCTTCAACCATAAGGCTTGATTCACAACAGTTGTAGTTGCAATGAATATAACTTTTGCAATTGATTGAGCCACCATCTTTTGCTTTCTTGAACATCAAAAGAAGCAACTTGACTCAAATGTGAAGCAATAGCTTCAACTGCTTCTCATATCATCTAGCGATCTAGCCCAATCACTATCAAAATAGCCTTGCAACTTGAACTTCTCAACTTCGCTAAAATTGATTCCATATGCAAGTGTCTCTTTCAAATATCTTAATACGCCATTTGCAACAATCATATGAATTTCGATTGTACAACGGAGAAATCTAGACAAGACACTTACAGTGTACATGATGTTTAGCCTAGTGGATGTGAGGTACATGAGACACCTAACAAGACTCTTGTACACCTTCTTATCTACAGGATTTGCCCCATCCATTTTCTGAAGTTTTTCTTAGGCTTCCTCATACCCTGCAAGTTTAAGAATAGTCATACTGCACCTTTGATAAACTTCACTCAATGATCTTGTACCTCTAACTGGTGTATCATTTGCCAGTTCACCATGATTGAGAGAAAACTCTTGCTTCTTTTCTTTTGCATCACTTGTCTAATCCCACTGTTCATCTTCTTGGAACTGGATATTTCTACTTATAATCATCTTTCCTTCCTGAGGTTGATAGATTCTATAGGTTTTTGACACCAAGCCAAAACCAACAAATATTCCATACTCAAATTTCTTCTTAATTTGTCCCTCTTAACCTTTAAAACATAAAAGAAACATAAGCAACCAAACACTTTTAGATTCTTTAGAGTTGGCTTCATCTAAAACCAAGTTTCATAGAATGTTTTCTTCTCCAATACCCTTGTAAGAAGTCTATTCAGAAAAAATACAGCTGTGCTAGCTGCCTCAACCCAAAACTCCTTAGGTAGGGACTTCTCATGCAACATGCACTTTATCATTTCCATAATGGTATTGTTTTCCCTCTCACTAACTCTATTTTGTTGTAGAAAGTAATGAGCAGTAAGTTTATGCTCTATCCCAACCTCCTCACAGAAAGCATTGAAGCTTTGTGAGTTATATTCAGTCCCATTATTAGATCTGACAACCTGAATCTTACAACCACTTTAATTCTCAACCCATCTCTTATACTTCAAAAACACTTCAGCAACCTAAAATTTTTGCTTCATGAAGTAAATCCAGCACAGTTTGGTAAAATCAAATAAAATTAATGAAATACTTGTTTCTATTCATGAAGGAGTTGCTTGTACACCACACAGATTAGTGTGGATAAGCTGCAACTTCATTTTGGCTCTTCAAGTTGAGTCTTTGAAAGGCAACCTTGTAACGACCCGATACTCAGGGGTGACGGACAGTGAGATTCGAGACTCCATTCCCATAAAATGAAATCATAAATATTTTTATTAAATATTTACGAGGTTAGTTTAGGAGTGATTTAGATTTTGGTTAAGTAAATTCAATGAAATTGGGAGTTGTTAAGGTACAGGGACTAAATCGCATAAGGGCTAAAAGTTGAATTATAATTTTAAAATAAATTAAAGGGGTTAAAGTAGCAATTACACCTAAATTTTAGTTGTAGTGGAAAGTCATTAATGATATGTATATTATATATAGATATATGTGTTGTATATTAAATTAACTTTAATATGTATACATTATAATAATGAATAAAAAATTAATTAAAGTAAAATAAATGAAATGAAAGTCGGGAAAGATGAAATATTTCATGCAAAGTAAAAGAAAGAAAAGAAGAGAAGAGAAGAGTTGGACGACACTTTAGGGATTTCTAACTTTTCAACTTTAATTGGTTAGTCAATTCTTATAATTTTTATATTTCTGGAATCTCGATACTTAGAACTACCTGACCTATGTCAAAATTTTTAGTATTGTTTAATATTTTAGATGTTTTCATAGTTGAATAGTTTAAATACTAATGGTTAAATTGGTAGATTTTTAAGTTAGAAATGAAAAAGGACTAAATAGTGAAGTTAATTGTTGATTTGGAGCAATAGAGACTAAATTGTGAAAATTTCAAATTTAATAGGTATAATTGAAAATAGGGAGCTAAATTTAGCTTAGACTGAAATTAGTATAAATTTTTGAGGTTAAATGTAGAGGTTAAATTTAGTCTTGGTTTAGGGACTAAATTTAAGTTTAAGCAAATATAGTGTAAAATTTGAAATTTTAATGTAAAATTGAATTGAGTAATATTAATGTATTTTAATTGTTTTATTCCGTAGCTAACATCATACCGGAATCCTTGAGTAAAAAGGGAAAAGATAAAATCGACGTCGAATAGCTCAGAATTTACGGTTTGTGTTCTATAATCCAAACTAAGCTATAAATTATTCCATTTTGAATTGTTGCATACAGTAAGCATTTGAGGTGAGTACTTTTGTACTTTAGGATTGAATTGAATTCATACTAGATTGAAATGGATTGATTTTGTATATTATGGATGTATTGATTATATGAATATTGAATTGAGTATAAGTTTATATGTGATGATGTGCATATATGAGAATTGGACATTGGGTGTAATTGAAGGTGAAATGGAACCCTATCAACTATTTTAGGCTAAGTCGGATATAGATGGCATGCCATAGGATAGGAAGAGTTCAGGGATTTCTTCGACCTCGAGTCGATGAGGCACTAAGTGCCAATTTACTTCGATTTAACCGATGAGACACTGGGCGTCAACTTATATAGCGTTGGGCGTAGATATTACTTTGGATTTATCCGATGAGGCACTGGGTGCCAAACTGGTGTGTTGGTTGGATCCATGTATCCGTCCGAGTCCGAGTCGTGTTAATAGGGGAAATTAGATAATTAAATTTATGTGTTTGATATGGATATGGCAAAAATGAGAAATGAACATGATATGAGAAATGAAATATGAAATGATGAAATGAAATGTGAATTGAAAAATGAAATCAAGTATTGATCAAAGAGTTGAATCGTGCCATTGCATGAGTTGAGATTAACAAATGATATTGATATGTACTTGAACATGTGAAATTTTAGTAGATATGAATAAGGAATGAGCAAAAAAATTTATATTATTGATTTGAAACACATATACATAGCTTTACTTGATGCATTTATACATTTTAATTACTTATATCAAGATTATTTGTTCGAATTATAGAATTACCACTGAGTTATACTCAGCGTACGATTTTGTTTTCCGTGCCCAGGTTAGATACTTTTCAACTATCGTCAATTCAGCATCCAACAGCAAATCCCGAGCTCAAGTGTGGTGATATTTCATTTTGTAATGGCGTGTACCTAGAAAGTCTTTGGTTGATAGTGATTTGTTGGTGTAATGTTGTTTTGGTTTAATATGAAATGATCGCCACTTGTATATTTATAATTATAGTTTAGGCAATGTTGGTATGATAGCTTAGCCTAATACTTGGTATATGCTTAGCTTCAAATTTGGTAACTTAAGGAATTGAAAATTAGTTCAACAATGGCAATTGTGGTATGAATAGAAGTTGAAAGGTTGATTGCTTTGCTTGTGTGTTTGATGATATAAATTGTGGTACCAATGAGGGTACATTGGTTAGGCACCTAAGATGGTTGTTTTGGCATGTTTTAAATATGTTTAATTGTGTTTTGGCTAGGTTAAATGGTTGGTATTGGAGTTCCTTAATGCCCAAGCAAATAGGAAATGATAAACTTGAGTTTTAAGGTACATTTAGTTGCACATGTCCTGAGACACGATCTGTCATACGGCCGTGTGACACACACAGGCTGAGACACAGCCATGTGTCTAAAGTCAGAGAGTTACACGGTCGTGTGTTTCAAGTTAGTGAGTTAGTGTCCCAACTTCGAAAGTCACACGGTCTAGGGTTTTTCACACGGCCGTGTGTCCCATATTTTTAGGTATATATGAACTTGCCCTAAACTTTTTAGATTCTTTCAAATTAGCCCCTATTTGTTCTTAGACTACTTCTAGTGTCCCGTAAACTCGTATTTAAAACTATATAGGTGAATTTTATTGTGATTTTGAATGAAATAGAATGAATCATTATTATATCATATAGGACATGATTATGGAATTAATTGTTCTGGTTTGATTAGTAATGCCCGTGACCATAATCTGGCGATGGAGAGGGGTTAGTGGTGTTACAAACCTTGTTTGCACCTCAAGTTCAACTCTTCAGAATTGGTAGCCCAATTGCCATCTCATTCTTCTGCATGAATTGCAGACCTTTTTTGATAAAAGTGCCCTAACCTCTTATGCCACAATTCAGAATCACTAACCTGGCACTTGAATGCCACTTGTTCCTATTCAAGTGGATTCAATGGGAAACTCTTCTTCTGTATCTTGATCCTAAACAATTCATTATCACTAGAGTCAAGGATCAAACACCTTTCCTCTTTAAACATCACCTTGAATCCCTTCTCTACCAATTATCCCACACTCAGCAAGTTTTGATCAATCTCACGTACAAATAAAACATCTAAGATTAACTTAGTTCCAACATAACTCTCTATTGCCATTATGCCTTTTCCTTTCACTTTTAGGTATTCTCCATTTCTTATCCTACTTTTTGACTTCAATAACTTGTCAAGGTCTTTAAAAATTTTCTCATAACAAGTCATGTGATTGGTGCATCTATTATCATCTAACCAACTGACACATGGAGTGCTCGATGAGAAGCAAGAGGCAACAAACAACTAGTCTTTTTTCTTACTTTAACCGCAACATGTGTTCCACCTTGTTGCTGATTTCTTATTTCCTTGCAGAACCTATCAATATGTCTCATTAAGTTGCACCTTCTACACTTCATATATGACCTTTTTCAACACCTAAAATGGGGATGATTCTTCTTTCCATAGTACTTACATAAAGAGTACTTGTTGAAATTTCCAGCATCACTACCTTTTGCACTAGCTTCTAAACCACTATTGCTACTACTCTTCTTTCCCTTCCACTGCTTGTCATTTCATCCTTCACCCTATTGCATCTTAGTATTCAATTCTCATTTTATGCTTCTTTCCTGCCCCATTAACATCCTCTACTCCTACGCTTGTAAAGCAATAATCAACTCCACTATTCTCAATTGAGTTAAGTCCTTAGTGTTCTCCAAAGAAGCAATTATTGCTTCATACTTCTTAGGCATAGAAACTAGTATTTTTTGCATCAACTTACCATTAGAGAGATCAATCCCAATAACCCTTAACTTGTTAGCAATTTCTACCAGCTTGTTTGAGCATTCTTTGATTGACTCAGATTCTTTCATCTGTAGCCTCTTAAATTCTCTGACCAAGTTCAACACATTCATGCTCTTGATCATTTCATCTCCTTGATACTCGGCCTTGAGGTAGTTCCATATCTCCTTTGCTGATCCAAAACTCATAATTTTATTGAATATGACTGGTGAAACAACATAAAGATAAGCCTTTCCCTTAGCCTTTGCCTTCATGGTGGTTCTTTCCTTGTGCAGTTTGATTTGGTTCATAGTTGGATTGTTGTGAAGTGGAGCCACCTTATAGTCTTGCTCGTCAGCTTCCCAATAATCACAGCCCTTTATGTATACTTGCATTCTCATTATCGGAAAAAATTTGATCTGAAAACAGTTTTCTAGCACAACAGAATTTAAAATTTTGAAAAATGACCCGATTTGTGATATTTATAGCAATAAAACTTAGACTAAAGCCGTACCTGTGTTTTCGGATAGACGGATCTTTAACATTTTTCGACTTTCAACCAAATGATCTTCTTTGTTATTCTCGTACCACGAACTGCTTCAAGGGTGGGCTTCAACCAATTGAATCAAAACACAGAATTAGAAAACTTCTTTTCTTTTATGTGGAAATGAAAAATTCTCTTCTCAAATAGAAACCAACATAATGTTTTTAATTTTGAAGAATAACTTTAATAGTTGAGTATAAATTCTCTTTATTTTTTGGTAGAGTAACAATATCTGAAAGTTGTGTAAATAACTCTATTGGTGCCATCTATTTACAGAGAGATAAAGTAGAACACTTGTTGAATTGTAGAAATTTATTTCAAATAGAAAAAAAAACTTCTAGTTAGACTAGATGTAGGGGGCGGCACAACCCTTGGTATTCCTACTAGAGTTGTTGCCCATTCATATTTAATGAGAGGATTTTTGGCTTCTCTCATATCGAATCCAATTACGAGTACTTCTTAGACTTTACGATCCAGTAATTTGTAATCCGATCCAACTCGGTTATGTTTTTCTATTTTTCAAAATAAACTTTAATACCTACATTTAAATAAATAAATTTCTCATCTCAAATTTAGCCCTGGTAAAAAATAACAATTTTACCCCTGGTAAAATTTTTGAGAAAATATATTTAATATTTCACTATTCAACTTGTTGATCATAACCGTATGGTTTATTTTCATTTTCAGGCTTTATAATAGTTCAAAAATATAAACATAATCTCTCGATCTTTTATTAGGTTCCTTGTTTATTTCACATTTCCATTTCCATTTTTATTTTGAGAAAACGACATTCATTTCCAAATGATTTCATTTCTCCATTTCAGAGAAAACCATAAAAATTTCTTAATGTTTTCAATTTCTCCATTTTTATTTATTCTGTTTATTTCGATTCAAACACGCAATTCATTTTTAGTTTCAATGAGCTAGCAGTGAGATTGATTGAACATATGTAATTAGGGCTCAAATAATGTATAATTAAGTTTCAAGTTTTCTCTTATTAATTATAAACTCATTTAGTCACGAAGTCATTTCACTATAGTATCGTAACTAAGCTCTCCCTAATGACATACCATTACGAAAGCAACTCGATCGGTGCTCGTCGAATGACTTTATCATAAGTGTGTTACCCTCATATGATATCCTTAATATTTTGGGATAATATTCGTTCTCCAATATAATCTTATTTTATCTCTTGATAACAATTATATATTCCTTTCATGAAAAGTCATATACTATCAAATAGTAATCAAGTCTTTCATCACAAAGACGAACAACTCGTGACCACATTTACTTTTCATCAATCATCTAATGCTAATGAGAGGATATCATTTACCCATCTCTCGGGCTATGAATTCCACTTTGGTGAATGACACTACATACTGCAAAAGTTATATACCAAACGCAACAGCTTTTGGTTCCTAATTTATTTGAGCACAGGCTTTTACTTACATCAAAATATACGAGTCACGTATACATAGTTGATCATCCACTCAAAATTTAGGTATGACACAATATTAAACGTCACAAGTGAATAAATTCATAAACAGATTCAGGATCTATCCTGCTTGAGTCCAGTCCGATGTGCTGTCAGTCCAGCCAGTCACATCTATGTCTTTATCTTTTGGGAGTCATCCGCTTCGATGCCCAATACAAAACATCTATCTAATTGGACTTGATAAACAACATATTAGTCTTTCAATTGGTTTGCTCATTTTTGGTTACACTAAGGACATTTTTAGGTTTATCTACTACTATAAGTTATCTTTTCGTATTACTATCCGACCATATATTGCCGCTTAGCATTAGGTTAAACATTAGACAACCAATGAGCAACATTTGCTTCCATTTTGCTTTGCGTGCAAAATTCATATAATGACAATTATACAAAGTATATTAATGTAATCAATGAATTTGTTTTATTAACCAATCTGTTCGAAAAAATTTCAGTTGTACCTAGATGAAAATACTATACTTAGGGCACCAGATCCAACACTCACAGCCCATGCTTGATAGTTCTCTCTATCAAGCATAGGTGGGGCTAAGAAAAATAGGTTGTGTGATCCTGGTTCTTCCATTTTTCTGAATTCCTCACAAGTGTATCTCTCACTTTTCTCTCAGGATTCTCACAAGGTTTCTCTCACAAGTCCCTCAAGAAAAAAGAAGCTCTCACTACAAATGTTGTTTCAACATAGAGCTAACTGAAGGCATAGAAACTAATAATGGAGAAGGATGATCAAATTCATTAACCAAGCAATTCTTATATTCATGACTCAAGCTAACAAACTCAACTTCCTACTCCTATTACCAAGCTAACAAACTTAGCTTCCTACTCCTATTAGCAAGCTAAAAATCTCCCTAGAAACTAGGACTTTGACTAAGACTATCTTAATGACAAAAAAGGCTTTGCAGCCCTTAAGACACTAACAGAATCACATATCAAGACAATAAAAAAGATCGTTAGATATGTGAATGACATAGTTGAGCTAGGTATATGGCTTTCAAAGGATAAAAATATGAGTTTGGTTGGTTTCAGCGATGTAGGTTAAGCAGGCAATATAGATGATAAAAAGAACACTATGAGTGAATGTTTTTATAGGCTCAAACTTGGTGCATAGGCTCAAACTTGGTGCCTTGATATAACATGATATTGACTTCAGTTTTTCTATCCAGATGATGTAGAATATATTGGTGTTGAAAGTCGTTGAGCTGAACATCTTTGAATAAGTTAGATATTGGAGGACTTTGACATAGCACTACCAGTTACAACTACTTATTGTCACAACATTATTTTATTAATAAACTTTTATGCTAAGAGAAAAAAAAATGTGCATGTGACCTTAGATGCCATTTGGTAAAATCCTATCTTCTATCAAGTAGCATCAATATAACTTAGAATAAATTTCTAAGACATAGTAGTCGGATATTTTGTTTTATCCTTTATATCATACAATATGGGAAGAAGAAAGAAAAGAAAGAAGAAAAGGGAAGAGAAGAAAAAGAACAGCTATATTTTTTTTACCAATATAACTATTGGAGGGTGAAATAAGTAATGAAAAATAGTTCTTGATATCACTTCTAACCACCCCTCAACAAAAATTAAGTGTCAATATTTAAAAAAGATAGGATGAATTATACTCAAAGTTACTAAACTATTAATAAAATTATGTTCTGGTCACTCAATTTCAAAAAATTACAAAATAGTGATTAAACTATTCGAGAGTTTTCATTTTAATCATTAAACTATTCAAAAGTTTTTATTTAAGTCATTAGGTTGTTAAGTTTTTTTTTTTTAAATCCAACTAATGAGCTCTAAGAAATGATTCGATAATCATACAATTGATCAATACTTATCAAGAAGTAAAAAAAAAAAAAACCTTAGATCTTAGTTGATTTGATTATTAGTGTTGAAGATCAAGAAAGAAAGTTGTTTGAATTTTAATTCACATATTCTAACATTCAAAATTGTTTCATAAAAAAATTGAATTGTAAAAGAAAAATTGAGGGTTTTTGATTGGTGTATGTAATGCAAACAAAAATCTACTAATAATTCAATAGCTAAAACATAAATCTATTAATAGTTTAATGACCTTAAATGTAATTTACCCATACCATAAAATTATACAATTTTAAGTAACAATTTATTGATTAATCGTTCATATCAAATGAAAACTAACAGAAACCATACTAATATATTTATTTTTTAAAATGAGTGAAAAGTACCCAAAATATTCTCAAGAAACACTTCAGTTGGTGAAAGTAGCAGCAACGGGGCTGAGGACAACAAAGCGGTCAGAATATTAATTGTGTCATAAAACCGAAGTAAAACTAACGCAATTTTACACATTTCACCATTAATATTTTAATAATTAAACAGTTATATTACATAATTTATCAAATTTTAAATAAATAAATTTTTATCTAAAATTTTTAACTATTAAATAATTATTAATATAATTTTTTATTTAATATGATAAAGATGTCAAAATAATTCAAAATTTGACATGATAATTTCAATTTTGTCAATTAAATTAGTAAGCTCAACCTTTAAATTATTAAAATACTAATCATAAAAAAATTACGAAAATATATAAAATTGAACCAATTTTGTACCAATATAAATGAATTCCACCACTAACGGTATATATATCAAATAATATAATGCTCTACTACCAGTATATCAAATGTAATGCTGGAGTATGAAGTTAGTGAACTCCTCCACTACCAGTCTCAAATAATATAATGTTGGAATATGGTGTTACTGCCCTGCTTGCTAGAAACCAAACTGTTCTCAGAATTCTACCTTAAACCAAAGGTCTGTTTCTCTACAATAAAGCACCCATCCATTCAAATGCAATTGCAAATGCTACAATGGCTTCCTGTCATGAATGACACCCGAGCAAGCAGGCAGCAAGTCGTCATTTAAAATAGGCTTAGCAGAGACGTTTTCATGTATTTCATCTAAAAACACAGAGCTCCAACAAACGTTTAAATATCATCAAATCATTAAATATAGTGTCTTGAGTAGTAAAAAAAACATGGTGTAATAGATATAAATCCCACCAGCAACATTCAACACTGTTAAGAAGCTTAAACAAGCACAAGCATTGGCAAATACCATGCTTCAGGGTAATTATTCTTCAGCAGCACTAGCAGCACTCAAATCCACACTGAGGTCAAGAACCTGCTCAAAAATATTTGATTGACTTGGCATTAGTCTAGAAACTCCAAGTCCAGAAACTGTCCAGATTGAATGAAATCTAAACAATTAATTTTTTAAATGGGACTAAATAGATTGGTCATAGACAGGAAACAATGACAACCAAAATGAACCAAAGCTTACCTTTCCAGTTATCATGGTATACATGTTAAGTACATCACTGACAGTTGATTCAAAATGTGTTGTAGCATCATAACTCTGTCAAAGATAACCAGATAGCGATTAGCATTCAGTCACAATTATTCTGAGCAGAAAGAAAATAGACCACTTAAACAAACTAGAACTAAAGACTCACTGTTGATATGAAACAATTGTCAAGAGAAGGTTCGTTGACTGGTTCATATCTGTCATAGATATCAAAGAATATCTCATCAACGGGACCTAGAAGGTCAATTCCAGGCTTTAGTTCACTCTCAGGGTGATCTGTCTCGGCCTCTGTTGAAACAAATGCAATGAATTTGCCCTTTGGAGCAACATTGTGAGAATATGAACAACAGAAGACATACCTGCTCAGACACACAACAATCCTAAAATTAGATTAAAAACAAAAGCGCAGCAAAAAGAAATCATGATCAGAGCAATGAGAGATCTTCAACTTCTCGAGGCCCGTCCCTCAAATTGCCCCAAGTTAAGTTTACAAATATAAGCCTTTCATTTTTTTCATGGTTTAGTCTATCAGAAGGTGCTTGTGAAGTGTTTGGATGTACAGCAACACTGGGTATAAAGTAAGCAGGCCATCTCACAATGTTTATATTACCAACGCACTTCATGAAATATACCCTCTTGAAACTTCATTTTTCCCCGCAAGAAAACATTTCCAATTTTCCATAGACTTCAAATCAAATTTCTCTCAGAAGATCATACTTCCAGAACATTATCAGAAGCTCAGCTCCAAAACAACAAACCTAAAGTTGAATTATTCCTGACCTTCTTCTTGGAATATTAAATCCAAAGAACAGTTCCCAAAGCAAACAAGGGAAAAACAGCAGCTATAAATCCTTGTAATTAAAACATCTAACAATAAAATTTGTTTTCTGGGTCCAATCCTAGGAAATAAGCCCAAAACAATGAAGAAAAGAAACAAATGTTCTCTTTATTTGTTCCAAGAGCCTTATGAAGGGACACTATAACAGAATCAAGGATACCAGGGACAAGAATGTGCCGGATATAAATCCGTGCAATCAAATGAAAACATTCATAAATGGTAATCTTTGAGACCCACCCATATTTGACTTTAAATATAGTTTCCTATTAAGAAAAAATCCAATAAGAACTTACATATCCGATTTACGACCCAACTGCTTTTGTGGCAGGATAATCTGCACAGAATGAGAATCATTGGTGTTTGGAATTGGGTGACTCATAATAGCAATTGCCCTAGCAACCTTGCCGATCTTCCTAACCTGTTCAAGTAGACACAAATTCATGAGAATCATTAGATAGCCAACTTCTACCTCATTTTTACTAGTCCAGAAATAAGCCACTACAGAATTAGATTTTGCAATCATTTCCATAAATGCATAGCATCTAGGTTTGATTTGATTCAAAATAAGACAGTGAAAACAGAAGAATTTTGTCTTGCTAAAAGCATTCCTGAAAAATGGTGATTACAAGCCAATTTCATTTATCTGGGCCAAGTTTTATGGAAATCTCATCCTTCTCATAGGAAGAGGATATCCAAGATCAACTGCAACTAAGAAAAGGTTCAGCATGAAAATGAAATGTTTTGAGTGTTAACCCGTTGAGAACGTTTTTTCTTCAACATTCTTTAAAATATATGGAGGTGAAGAACTTCATAAGACCATGGGTCCGATTGAGATAATGCTTAAGTAAAGAAAAAGCATAGTATGGTACTACCTTGTTTGGCAAGTAGGAAGGGTCGCAAACAACTTTCTTACACCTGGCAGTTTCACCTTCAGATGTGACACCACAAACTTTGCCTTCATCGTCATACTCCACCTGGAAATACACAATGACGCAAATATAAAGTATCCCATCCACAGAAATTTCATGAAAACCATCAATAGCATGAAGAGAGATTAAACATCTAACAACCAATGCTACATACCTTGCACTCGGGTTTATTCAACATATATGTTCCACCATAAACAGCACTAAGCCGTGCAAAAGCCTGAGATATTTCAGAAAAATATAACAAGTTCACACTATACTACATAGCAGTTGAAATAAACTTGAGAGAGAATGTGCGTGTGTGTGATAAGAACCTGAGGCAGCTCGCCTAATCCATACAGTGGATATATGTATGGAGATCCACCTTGAAAACGGGCAAGAGACTCCGCATAAAGCTATAAAATAACAGAGAACTAATTTAGGCCATAACTAATAATGCTGAAATTTCAATCAAGCATAAACCACAAACTCAAGGCACCACTCACCTTCATCCTTTTTACAGTATCCAATGCAGGTTCATCCAGGTAGCGGTCATCTCTGTGAAGTGCCAATGCATGACCAATGAAGTCCACAGTGTTATCATCAAGCCCATATTTCCTGTCAAAAAGAGTAAAACCTTCAGACATGCAAGATGGCTTAGGTTGCTCTATTATCTAAGGGTTAGTGCCAAGCAGATAAGGGCAGCAGCAGTCCAGAAAAGATGCAGGTCCAAATGAAAAATGGGAAGGGGAAAAAATACGATTGGATATCTCTACTCCAAACCAAAAGAGTGCCTAATTAAAAGGAGAGAAAACATATGAAAATATCTTAGGTTTTGTGAGTGCATACTAGCCCACCATACCCAAAGACAGGAACAGACAGAGGAGACTAGATAAAGTGGAAAAAGGCCCTTACGCAATTAGTGCCCTAGTTGACACCCTTGTCAAGTCCATTCCCTCGTGAGTTTTAGAATCCTTTGCATCATAATCTTGAACATATATGAAGAACTTCCGTGCACGACGCTTCTCAAATATTCCCATAAGTGGAGACTTGAGTGCCTCCATGTCAGTCGCTGGCACCTTATGAACCTATTACAATGGGTAGAAACCAAAAAAAATAGAGGGTAATTGTCAAAATATATAATTTTGAAGCCCAAACAGAGACAAACTGAAATGCCCAAAGGAGGTATTCTACCTTCCCTTTATTGAAAACATAGCTACCATCCACAGCTTTGAAGTAAAGATACTTTGTAACATCCGTATGAATAAGAACACGCACAAGAGTGCCATTTGCCATCATAAACTAGCGCAAACAATAACAAAATGTTAGCATATTGGATGCAAAAGAAGAAAAGCAGCATAAAGTTAAGGGGACAAATCACCTTAGGGACCATGTCCACATTATAATCTCTGCTAGAGCCCAAATGAGCAGGAGGCTTATCATTTCCTCTAAACTTCTTCCAGAGCTACCAACCAATAATTTGAAGACGTTAATCAATAAATAGAAAATGGAAAACAAACGAAAGGATTAGCTAAGAATTTGGGCTTTGCAGAAAATGGAACCTGAATGAGGTTGAGTGATGTAGACTCTCCTCCATAGTAATCATTCCTATCCATATGCAGAACCTAGAAGCAAGATGAACAATACCAAATCAAATAAAAAAAACAAAATAATATAATAAAAATATATAGCATCATTTTGTAAAGAATGTTGTTTCAGAAAGAAAGAAACAAGAGACTTTTTCTAATTCGGAATCAACTTCATAGGATAAACAAGTTGCATTTTAAAGGCATTTACAGAACAAAGCTTATCTAGAAGACTTGCTTTACCTTGGTATAAACATTGTCAAGAATTCTACAGTTAAAAAGCCAGGCAAGGTTAGTCATGTAAGCAATTGAGGATGGTTAGAACGTAAATGATACAAAGATTTTAATCGAACTGTCAAAGCAGCTGTGGTAACCATCTTCCAGAACATGAGTTCCGATTATTAATTATAAAAGCAGGATCATACGAACCAATTTTTCACATTTGACATGGGGCATGTCAATAGTTGGCATCCCGTGATTAGATTAAATTGGTTTTTTTTCCAGTATAATTGCATCACTGCAGCTACCGTTTAGGCGTTTACTAAAGGACTAAAGATTTTAGGGGGAATAAATCCTATTTGCAGCAAAGTAGTGAAAATTAAACATATCCTTGCCTTAATCAAAGGCGCCTAGAGAACTAACGTTGCGGGAAAAGGATGAGGAGAGAAACGGGAAGACAGGCATAGGCCCGCGTGCTATTTGCCTTAATTGAAGGAAACGAGATCCAACAGATCCTTACACAAATCTAAGGTGCATAACCAAAGGCAACGAGATCCAACAGATCCTTGCACATATCTTAGATGCACCCAGATCAAGCAGATCCTTACACAAATCTGAGATGTATTCATCAAGATCTAGGACCAGAATAAGGAAAAGAAGATTGGAAACATTTGTTTGCAGAAGGTAAACATCAAGAAAAAGATAAAGAAGACCTTGAGTCCGTCAACAGAAAGAAGACCGCTGAGGATGCATTCCTTGAGACCAGTTCCTAGAACTATGACATCGTACTCTTCATCCATGGCTGGCTACGAGCTGCTTCTAGTGCTGTTCCAAATGATCAGCAAAGCCAGTGAGGAGTCAGCACTACTAGGGTTTGATCAATTAATTCATATTATTACTATACACTTTAAAGTACCTGGGTAGTAGACTAGTAGTAGTTGTTTGTAAGTTTTCCTTTTCAGGTGTTGATTGATCAGATTCAGAGACGAAAAGAGATAAGCTTTCGCTTCAACGACGAGGTGAGGTCAATGAAGAAGTTGGATGGAAATCGGTTATATACGTCAAATATGTAGTCCTTCGGTGTTCTAGAATAAATTTCTTAGGTAAACTACAGTAGAGTAAATTATTAATAAGTTTATATTTAAAAATTAGTTAAATTATAACAATTCTCATTTTTGTTTATTTTAGGTTATATTTAATTATTTATATTTAAAATATTACGATTTAATTCCTTTAATTATTATATTGTAATATTTTAGTCATTGAAATTAACGTTATAATGATAAGTTGACGTGGCTAATTAAATTATTATTTCAAACAAAAATTTTCAGTTAAATTATATAATTGGTTCTTATATTTTTTTCATTTTGAGCAATTTATTTTTTTTCTTTTATGTTCTTTTAACTTTCTTTTTCTTTTTCATTCTCTTCTACTTCTCCCACTGTTTTCCTATTTTCTCCATTTCTTTTAACGTATTAGGAAGTCGAATTGGCAGTGAAAAAAAAAAGCAGGAAGTCAAAAGCCATCATTGCCTATAACTAAAACCCATACCATATGCCAACTATCAAAACCCTCCACCACCACCCGTCATCTTCATTTCATCCACTAACACATCCACCACTACCATGGCCTCATCCATAGCAAATCCAACAATATCATCCCCTCACCAAATAAACTCATGTTCAAATCAATCAAAAATCCAAGTAAACAACAATTAATAAGTCCTGAAAAAATACATAGAGACAAATATTAGACTTGCAACGAAGAAAAATAGTGTAAATAAAGCGAGAGAAATGGAGAAAAATAGAGTGGTTAGATTTAGGTCAAGGGGTTCGAGTACTCCGACAACTTTCTTATTGATCCTAACAATTAAGAAGGAGGTATTGGTGAGGAGAACATATTAGAAAATTGAGTTGATCTAATGGCTGGTGATGGAAATTCGATCTTGGGTAGTCCAAAAGTTGGGGATTGCTTTAGATGTTTTCGAGAGGAGATCATGGTAGTGGTGAAGTGTTAGTGGATGAAATGAAGATAATGGGTGGTGGTGGAAGGTTTTAACACTTAGTAGATGGCATGGGTTTTATGGGTTTTGGTTATAAGCAATGATGGCTTTTGACTTCCTGCTTCTTTTTTCATTGTCAATTTAACTTCTTAATACGTTAAAAGAAATGGAGATATAGGAACATAGAGGGAGAAACAGAAGAGAATAGAAAATAAAAAAGTTAAAAGAACATAAAAGAAAAAAAATTAAATTGCTCAAAACAAAAATATATATAGGGACAAATATTATGATTTAACCCAAAATTTTTATTTAAAATGATGATTTAATATGCCACATCAGCTTATCGTTATACCGTTAACGACAATTAACGGCTCAGTGACTAAAATGTTACAACATGATAATGTAAGTGACTAAAACGTAACAATTCAAACATAAATGACTAAAATGTAATATGAGATAAACAAAAGTGACCATGGGTGTAGTTTACCCTAAAAATTATGAGATGTTGTCGATTGAGTTAGCTCGATTTAAAATTAAAAAAAAATTATAAGATGATTATTGTAACGCGGGGTTTGTGCGAATGTACAAAGTTGTTATCAAGTAATAAGTAAGTATAAGAGTTATTGTCTCCACAGGGACTATATATGTTAATCAATATTTTATAAAATTAATATTCAACAATTTGGTGAGAAAAAACACAATAATTTTGAGTGTTGGGTGTAAAAATAAATGACTAGATGCAAAGTGATCCCTAATGCAAATTAAACTAAGTGTGATGAATGAGATGGATTTAGTAACATAATTCACAAGATTCTAACAACGAAAATATGAATAGGCTAGAATAATTACATTATTTAACTTGGTTCATTTTTATCATGCTCATTATGTTCTGGAAAATCATCCATGGCAACTCGATCTTTTATGAACTTTTTGAAACCAATATTAAATCCTTTTGGAATCTTTTACTTAAAAAAATATGCATACTACCATGATCATATTTAACTAAGTGTTTCTTAAAGTCTATGTGAAGTAACACAGATGGATCAGATTTGAAACAAATTAATCACACAACTCTAAAAGTTATGCAAGGTAATAGAGTTGTCTCGAGTTATTACGAGCCTTTAATTTAATCGGATCAGGATCTAAATTAAGCATGCATATTTCAATTATTGTGTTCATTAACCATTGTCTGGCTAGGATATCTCAACTAATTCTAATGCATTCAATATTATTTTAATGAATGAAATACATGCATCATTTTAATTGAAAGCATGATCGTGGAGGCTTCCTCCAATTCTAACAGTTGCTCCTTTACAAACTACTCCTCAAGGTGACTGACCAAGAGAAAGTTTTTTTCTAGGAATTACTTAGCTAAATAGGGAAACAGGATGGTTGAAAAAGGAAAGGAAAAGAATGAAAGTTAGAGAGAAATGAGAGAATGGATGAATGTGTGTTAAAGGATGAAATGAGGGATGGTTGAATAGTGGAATGAATGAGTCTATTTATACTTGAAGGATGCCTAGTAGGTTTGCTAAAAATAGTTTTGAAATCCCTTAGGTTTCTCTTTCCCATGGCCAGCCATGTATTGTGAAGGGGAGTGGTTGTTGGTTGCTTTATTCATGCATGAAATCATGCTTGAATCAAGCAAGGTGGTGGAAGGTTTCAAGGGTATTTGTTAAGGGTTGATTTCTGAATGTTTTGCAAGTGTAAGGAACTCCGAATAAATTTCCCAAAAGTGAATTTTAAACTGCCCAAATGCCTTTGCTAAATTGGGCTTCCTTTTCCCTTATTTGGACGGGTTGATGACCCAAATGCTTGCCAGACTTGTTCATCAATTACATTAGAATAAATTGGATTAAATTAATTGCATTATGACCCAAATTTTCTTGATGTTTCCATCCATGTAGAGTGAAAATGTAACACCCCTAACCCATTTTTATCACTAGAATAGGGTTACGAAGCATTACCGTACAATCGAAAACATTTAAACTTGATAACATTCAATAACTTAATAATATCATAAACCATACATTCACATGCATACTGTCCCTAAATCGAGACCTCAAGGCGCAAAAAATAACTTAGAAATAATTTGGGACCAATTTGAAATAATTTAGAAAATTTGGGAAAAAGTAACAAAATTTGACACTAGGGGTCACACGGCTGTATGGCCAGGCCATGTCCTCACTTGTGTAACTCAGTGACTTGTATCCTAATGAAATCGTCAGATGACACATGGCCGTGTGCAACCAAATTTACCTAAAATCAAACCATTTCAACACCATTCCATGCATGAACATTTAGACCAATTATGCACACTTTCAAAGCACCAAAACATCATTTAAACATACATAGATTTGCCATTTCATGACCCTAAATCAACTAATGAATATGTCATTCAAAGGCACCACAATTATAACAAGACAACATTTACCAAAACATGTGAACATTACCTAATTCCATGCATAAAGACCTCATAATTAACCATTTTCAAGCCAACATCTTGTACCAAAATGTCATACACATCTATCATTAAAAATGACCAAAAGGACTTACTTAAACAAGCATTATAAGTCCATCAACCATACATAAACATCAAGGTACAAACATATTGAATTACCATTTACATATTTATCCTATACATGTTAACATTGTCATTTCCATACATACTAACCTAGTTCAAATATGAACTAAAACATGTCTCAAGTAAAAATTTTCAAACCATCATGAACATGCTAAGAGAACCATATAAACAAAAACTTTAAAGCTACCAAAACAACGTAACTTGGTAAGGCATCAAAGTGAATCAAATCAACATAGCTTTACAAAGCTTATACATGCCTAACACCATTAACACATGCACCATAATACCATTACAAATCACCCTATACATGCCATTATAAACCTTAGCCAAATTACTCAACAACTACATAATTGTCCACTGGATAATGTGATAGATCTCCAACGAACTTCCAACTGATCAAGCTTCTGATAATCTATAAAGCAATGGAAAATAACTACGTAAGCAATGAATGCTTAGTAAGCTCGTATAAACTTTAAACATAACATTCCATTTCAATAATGAACTTTATAAAATAAGTATAAACTTTTACCAATGCCATAAGCTTAATAAAAGCTTATATAACGCCATCAAACTCACAAGTTAGCATACTTGTTCATGATACATATGAAATCAACCATATATAAGTAAACATAACATTTAATTCATCACCATTACCATACGATCATGTTTTATTCCATTTGCTTACTTACTGATTCCAATACCATGAGTTTAGTATAAGTTTATTCAAGCATCATCAAGCTCACATGCTAGTAGATTCATTGACAAATCATACAGACTCATTTATGACATAAATAGATTTTTTAAGATACATTACATACGCGTCAAACCTTTCATAAATTCATGAACCTTTCTATTAAGTCACTTACTATTCCATTCCTTTTCTTACCCGTTGAACCATCTAGAATTACATAGGATACTCGGGAAAGCTCACACGAAGTGTGCCTACACATATAACCGTAACCTTTCCTTTATAGGAATGCTCACATAAGTTATAGAGAATCTGCAACAAATGCAAGACCTCAGCCATTGGTAGGATATTCAAGACCAACACTCGAAACATAAAACCCTTAATGACATGTCATTTGTATCCTAAGAATTCCTAAGGTTCAACCGGGACTTAATAGCCGTCAATTTATCATAGCATTGGTACATTTATAAAATAATTCAATTGCATTAAAATGACATGACAAACATTCAATTTATATATATTAAAAATGATTACATTTCATATGAACTTACCAGACTAAATTGCAGCATTGACTAAGTATAGTGACTATTTGGTAATTTTCTCTTATTTTTGATTTTCCACTTGTTCTCCGATTAAATGCTAAAGTTACATATTTTATGTAATTAAATTGGTTAATTTATGAGAATGCACCACTAATTTTGCCATATTTATTGAATTTTGTGCAGGAATGCAATTTGGGGCTAAATAGAAGAAAAAGGAAATAATTGGGCCAAATTAAAGAAAGAAGCAAAGGAGGGCCAAAGTAGAATTTTTCCAATATTAATTAGCTGAAAATTTTGTTGACTTAGTGGGGGAGATTATTTAGGGATTTATTTTATTATGGGATATTTTTCCTTAATTTCCTATGACTAGTTGGCTCCTAATTTAGTAAATCCTCTAGTATAAATAGAGCATGTATTGTTCATTTATGAATCAAGCAAAAAAATATTAAGTTCTTGTATTTCAAAACATTCTCTTTTTTCTCACGTAGCATTGTTGTTTCTTTAGTTTCCTTTCCTTCAATTTTTAATTTCCAGTAGCTAATCACCAAATCAAGCCATTTGCAATTCCTTTTTCAATTGTTTTCCAAATAGTCAACCACCCCACTTTAATATATTCCAACCCCCATACTTAATCACATCACCCACCTTTTCACCCATTTACTTTAATTAATTTATCAAATACCAACATGTCCCAAACCTTAGCCAACTAAACCCATTTTCAGCTTTAGGCCAAAATTAGCCTCGTCAAAACCCGTGAGTTACGAACCCGAGCCATTTAACTCCTAAAATTCCAGTACTTATTACTTCTCCGGATTAAGAGTATGATTTTGTTAGCTCATAAAGTCAGATCAACACTAAGTCAAAAAAGGCGCCGTTTGATTTAGTGTGATTAGACGTACAGTTGGAATTCCGAAAGGAACGTTTCTAATCGGTTTTCTGTGAACACATTGGCGTGCCAAGTGGAGATTGCTGTTTGGTTCCGTCAAGGGAAGTAGTAACTGGATTTAAATATCCCACGCGGTTGAGGGCATTGGTTCGAGCTAGGCTTTTCTAAAACGCAAAGCTGCTGGAGTTCTAAATCACGAACGTTTCGTGGTTATTCGATCGGTAAGAGTTAGTTATTGGACGTTCCATAACTAATTTACACAAGGAAGAGTTGGTGTCTGAGGCGTCCTTAGTAGCTATAACTAGCTTATTGGAAAAGAGGAGTTCATCCAATTTCGAGGATCGGTTCAAAGACGAGGAAAATTCACGCCTAAAGCTGAGCTCATTCTAATTAATTTTTCTTAATATTTATTTCACGATTTTTATTATTCTGTTTTCAACTTTTACTTTTGACGTTATTTTTCTGTCAATTTCAGGTTTTCAAATTTTTATCCTCCCGAACGTCTTGGGCACGACAGCTGCCCCGACATAAATCTGGTCAAGCGAGTAACAGTTTACAGTAAACCAGTCTCTGAGGGATCGACCTTACTCCCTATACTGCATAATTTGCAAACTAAGGTGTAGGTTTATATTGGTGGATTCGACACCCATCATTCTCGACCTAAAATAATAATTCCATTCAATTCACTAATTCTAATAGAAAAATCAATTCATTTTATGCAATTAAGTCATTTTTTATATTTTTACAAAATTACCCATAACATTTTACTTTTATACAATTTAGTCCTTAAGCCCAAAACATGCAAATTAACCATTTTTATTCAATTTCATGTTTAGCTGAATTTTTTGGAACCCTATTACAGCCCATATTTACTGTTAATTTATAGCAAGTCCTTGTACTTTTACTAATTTCACATTTTAGTCATTAAACATTAAAATTACCAAAAATTACATTACAAAATAGTCCTATCTAACAACCAAGCTTAAGATTCTACCATAAACTTTCAAAAACATCTCAAATTCATCCATGGTAAAATTCTAAACATTTAAAAATTTAAAAAATTAACACTCGGGTTAGTTAGATTAAGCTAATATGAGCCTAAAAACATAATAGTCATTAAAAACGAGATCAAAACACTTACCATACACCCAAAATCAATTTGGTCGAAAGCTTCCCATCTCTAAAAATGGTTTTCAATTGTTAAAACCAATTTGAGGAAGATGACCACTTTATTTTCACTTAATTTACACTTTATTTTCAATTTACCATTTTTTCCTTATGTTATAAACTTATAAATTAATAAAAACATTGAATTAGTTCCTGCTAATTGGTGAATTTTGGTTTAAATATTGACAGGGACAAAATTTGGGTGCTTTAAATCAAATAGAAGCAAAAAATGGATTAAATTGAAGCATAAAAAATAAAAGAGGGGCTCAAATCGTAAATTTGGAACATTTGAGGGGTTGGCCAGATTTTTGACCTTGTAATAGCCAAATTTAATGGGAAGGTGGAACTAGCCTAATTTTAGTCTATGGTTTATGTATAAATAGGTGGTATGGTACACTTGAAAAGACACACTTGAATTCACTTTGAATTGAATAGAATTACTTTTTTCCCTTCTAATTTCACGCATCAGTAGCATACTGCTATTCTATTTCCATTTCCTTATTTCTTTACAAATTTGTTTAATTGCTTTCCAAATTCCTTCCCTTTCCAACTTCCATCATTTTGATTCAAAGCCACTCCATAACCAATCAAAGCATGATTAAATTCATGCTTTACTAAATTCAAATTAGCTTTAGGCCGGTATTCTTTTCAGTCAATAATCGTGAGAAATTGTAATCGTACTAAAAATCCTTCAAATTGGTATTCACCATCTCTCCATAATATCGAGATTGAAAAATTCATCTATTAAAGTTAACTCGATTTTAATTCAAAAAGCGCGTTGGGTTGGAGTCATTTTGGCATACAATTGGGAAGATGAGTCGATCATGCTGTATTTAGATTTCAGCAAACAAGTTAAGGGAGATTGTGATCAGATTTAAATGTCTCGCGCGGTTGAGGCCGTTAATCTGAGTTGGGTTCTTCAGAACTCAAGGCTGCCGAGGTCTTGAATTGCGAACGCGTGTATCGCGGTTAGACAATCAGTAAGGGTTGGTTTGCAGGGCACACCAGGATCAACTACGAGAATAAGAATTGGCGGATAGGACGTTCTTAGCCGCTATAACTAGCTTATTGTTTGGAGGAGAAAACTAATTTTCAAAGATCGATTCAAAAACCAAAATCCATCGAGTCTAGGGCTAAAGCTTTATAACTCTATTTAGAAAATCTGAATTTATTTCTCAATTTAATTTAATTTTTGATTTATTTAATTGTTTATTTATGCTATTTCATTTATTTAATTTCTAGTCATTTCGAAACTCCCCTAATTTATATATTTTTTAGTAGGTCGTTTGGAGTTGTGCGCACGTCTATTGCCACGATTATCATCACGACAAAAATTTTGTTCACGAGAAACACGAAAGTTGATCATAATCACCAATCCCTGTGGAATCAGCCATACTACTTTTTACTACTATTGAAAGTTATTTTATTGTAGGAATTATTTTTATTTAGTGGTTTTGACGCCCATCGGAACTGGTGCGCGACAAGATTATCTTCCAGTCTCACTTTATCTTAATATTCCCTTAGGGGCATCACTACATAAGTTCTTAGTTCTATTCAAATTAGTCTAATTTGTTACAATGTAGTCCTTTGTCCAATAGTTTTAGTTTATTCACATCTCCATCAACGAACCTCCTAGGGTTTAGTCACCTATTACCATATTAAAGCTAACAAATATGAAAGAAACAACTAAGATATCCATAAGCATCAAACGCAATAAAATAAAGATAAAAGATTAGATTTTTAATGGAGAAAACTAAAAGCAAAGTAGAGATGAACAGCTAACAGCAATGCAAGAAGCAAGAAACATTAAAAGTAAAGTCTTCAACAACTAAAACTAAAGACAACTAAAATAACATTAAACAAAGATCAAAAAGTGATTCCAATAAAGTTTGAAGTCTTTAACATGTAAATAAAACTAAATTACAACAAAAACTAACTTAACTAATAATAATGAAATCTACTTAAAAAAAGAAAGAAGAGAAAACGTTAACTAAAATTGAAAATAAAATGAAAAGAAACTCTAACCCTAACCTTAGCCCAAAAATAAGGAAAAAGATGATAAAAACAAAAGTGAAAAGCTCTCTCTTTTCATTCAACCAAGACTGGCTTTAAATAGATGATTTAAACCCTAACTTTTGGACCAAAATGCCCTTAGGTGCCTAATTTTGATTGGTGTAGCCGTTGGGAAAAAACTACTCCTACAATCATTTGTTGTTGTGTCAAGCTTGGATATCGTGGTATATGATTTTGGGTATTGTGATACCCAAGTCAGTATTGAAATTTGGGGCCTTGTGGGTTTGGTACCGCGATACCATCATTGGTATCGCGATACCATTGTAGGTGGCCTCTATTTTACTCATTTTAGCGCTGTCAGGGGTACCGCAGCTTCTATGCTTTGATATAGCCATACCCTCATTCTAGGTGATGTTTTCTTCACGTTCAGGTCACCGTTGAATCCTTGCAACACTCAATCAACTTGTTAGGTTCCTCATGACACAATTGGCCAAATTGGGTCACAAAATGAGCAAAAACGAGACATTTTCACTTATTATCCAAAAACATGAAAATAACTAAAAACTATGCTAAAAACTCTATTTTGCTTTAGAAAAAGCTCTTTAAGTACATTGGAAATGCCTAATTTGCCACATCGATTTGTGGCTGGTGCCCTAAGTGTAGTATTTTCGCCTAAGTACACTTGTAATTTTTTCAAATAGAATAGTTAATAAAAAATTCACTAATTAAATTAATATAATTTTTATAATTTTTTTCATACGATTTTGCACGCAAAACAAAATGGAAGTAAATGTTGCTCGTTGATTGTCTAATTTTTAAACAAATAATAAGCGGTATTACGTGGTCAAATCGTAATACGGGAAGACAACTTGTATTAGTAGATGAACCTAAACATGTCTTTAGTCTAATCGAAAATGCGAAAACCGATTGAAAGACCAATATGACATCTATCAAGTCCAATTGGGGAGATGCTCTCTCTTGGGTATCGAAGCGAATGACTCTCAAAAGATAGAGACATAGATGTGACTGGCTGAACTAACAGTACATTGGACTAGACCCAAGAAGAATAGATCTTGAATCCGTTTATGGGTTTATTAAATTGTGATGTTCATAGTATGACATACCTAAATTATGAGTAGATGATAGACTATATACGCGTGACTAGTACACTTTTATATAAGTAAAAGCCTAGGTTTGAATAGATAAGCAATTGAAAGCTGGTGTTTGAGTGTACGACTTTTGCAGTATGCCACACAGAATCATATATGCTCAGATCTGAATTTCAAAAGTTTAAAATCATAATAGCAACCCAAACGAATATATCAGAATCATATGCATATGCAAAACTCTCAGTACATGTAGATATACATATCAAACCAAACATACTCATATCCAATTACAAAATAACAATAACACAATTTCCGATTATCACAGCAAATCATTTTCGTATATCAAGTATTGTACACAACGACATATCATCAATTTAAGTGAATAACAAAATCAAATCTTAAGACCACATATGTAAGAAAAATATTTTAACAGAAATACGTCTTTCATAGATCCCCACAATCAGTATTCATGGCCCAATCACTCCTACAGAGGCTAAAACATGCAAAGGAACATTCAATTGACTAAAATGAATCAATTAACGAAAAAGGAATAAAAACTGTAAAAGTAGGACCACATGATCGTGTGGGAGGGTTCAAATCGTGTGATAAGGGTACACGTTCATGTGGCTGAGAGACACGTCCATATCACTAAGGTACACGCCCGTGTGGGCATATTGTGTAACTCTTTGACCTCATGTGACAAATTACACAATTTAGAAGTAGGGGAGGCACGATCGTGTCTCAGGCAGTATAGAAACTCCTTAGGTCATGTGTGATCGACAAAATCCCCAATAGAGGTCACATGACAGTGTGGCCAGCCCATGTGACTTACCCCAGGTCGTGTGACAAGAAAATTAACCTAAATTCTAAAGCGAAACACAACCTTGTGGTTCAAAAACCACCCCAATTCCTACTGCAAATCACTAAAATCAACATAAAAATAATCCCTAATTACAAGTGTTTAAGAACACACACATACACCCTTGAAAATGCGATTCCAAAGCATTAAAAATCAACCAAAACGCCTCCACTAACCAATCTGAAACTTGATTATGAAAACACACCAACCTATAAGGATTTCGATTGAAACTAAATATAAAAGAATAGAAGAAACTAATGCAAAACTCAAAACAACGATACTTAAACTCACTAGACTCAACACCTTGTTGAACGAAAATACTGCAGAATGGACGAGCAAGCTCATTCTGTCTTTAAAACACAAAAATAAATACAAAAGTCTATCCAAAACTACTGACTCATCCCACAAACATTGATACTTCTAACCCCAATTTCGAGATGTGACACACATTGAGTGCTTCGGGTGAACCTTAGTGAGAAAAATCTTTGTTGAGGAAAATCTCGAACACACAAATAGAATTCAAACAACGAATGGAACTTAAACAGAGAATGAAGAAATAGGATAAGACTCCAAGGCATGTATCAAGCCACCATATTTAAGGTTCTATTTGCACACACCTATATTTGGTGTGCAAATGAGTTTCAAGTAAATTAGCCTCGATGATACAATAAAGCTCGATGACTATTTACGTTTTGTACTGACGAGAATAGTCCACTAAGCACTAAGTAATGTATAACAAGAAAATTAATTTCTATAAAAAATTTCTGCAGTAACTCTCTATAGAACAATCTAATAATATTTGAAGATAGAGGAAAGACACAAAATTTTTAAAAAATGATTTCCAAATGAAATCTTATTTATATATATAGATATCTTCCCATATATATTTTTCTGAATAATAATATCCATAAAAGAAATATAATTATCTTTTCTAAATAATAATATCAATAAAACAGACATAATTATACATAATTATTCAAACAATATCAAGTGTTAATAGTCATACCGAGATAGATTAGATAAAAGAAGTCTACTTCTTTATCCTCAGTTTTTCTTGCTTTTTCTGAGAGTTGTTTTACCAGCTCTAGCCTCCATGTGACTGCGCTCACAGGGAAAAAAAAACCCTCTTATTTGGCTCTGTCAAAATTAAGAATCCTCAATAAATCTCAAAGAAAAAATGGAAGACAGCGCAGAGTTGGAGTCGATCCTGCCCTATCTACCGTTAGTAATTGGATCTTCGAGGCGACTGTTATGGCCATCGAAAGTGGTTGAGGCTCTGGAGGCGATGTCCAGAGGTCCTGATCACAGCCTAGTCAACTGTGGCGAAGTCCTCTCCATCGCCATTTCCGACATGAGAGCTTCTCTTTCCCTCGCTGACCCTCTCGCTCTCTCTGCCCCCCTAGGCTATGCCCTCTTCTTTGATGAGGTATGAAAGTGGTTGCTTTTCTGGGCTTTCTCTTCGTTTTAGTTACTTGTTTATTGAATGAATTTCTGGCGCAGCTCATGTCCGGGGCCGACTCCAGAAAATGGTTTGCGGAGGATATTCCAAAATTAGCCAATCTGCTATTGCGGTTGCCTTCCCTTTTAGAGGTTCACTATCAGAACTCGCGGGCTTATGGATACGGTCTCCGCATCTTGGGTCCGCAGCAACCTGGCATGGTGCTTCTCTCCCAGGTGTATTTTTATACTTGTCACTTCTAATATTAATACTATACTTCCACTTACTCGCCTGCTTAATTCAAAAGTATCATGCTTGAATTTGATGCATATCTAATCTACATCTCAGGAGTTGATTGGCGCTCTACTTGCATGCTCTTTATTTTGTTTGTTTCCAATCTCTAATAGAGGTCTTAAACATCTGCCAACCATCAACTTTGATCAATTGTTTGCGTATGTCAGCTCTCTTTTGCTATCGTCTTGCTATCAATCTCATTCTCGTTATTAATTTCTAAGTTGCTGTTGTGCATCTTTGGCTTCTCTTTTTCAGTCTGACGCATTTACCCTGTACTTCGCCACTTGGGAATTTTACTTTTAAAGTTTCCTTTTCTTTCTTGGTTATATTCAAACACTAAATGAGCGCTATATATCCTCAGGAGTCTCTATGACAGTTACAGTGAGAGCCAAGAAAACAAAGTGAGGTGCATTATCTGCTATTTCCAAAGGATATGTTTGCAAATGCCGACAGGATCTGTCTCATTTGAGCGCAAGCTTCTCTCTTTAGAACATCATCCTTGGCAATCATTCCTCTCTTATCCGTATGCTGATTTTTGGACCAAATCAACTATCCCCCTCTGCCCTTTTCAGGTAACTATTCGACATATAGAATCTATTTCTAAACTTAAATTTCAATATCACATTTGTTTCTTCTTGGCCTATTTTCTTTCTGTACCAGCATCATACTGTTGCGGTGGTTCAATCCTCCTGTTATCTGTCTATAATGGTGCAGGTCCACAGCTCAGGCTTGATAGAAGATCACGCTATTGAGGCTCTTGAAGTGGATTTTGCTAATAAATATCTTGGTGGTGGTGCTCTACATAGGGGCTGTGTGCAGGTCTGATTTTTCTTTTTCTGCTTCATTGACACCATTATTGACATTATGGACTACTCTTTCATTTTCTTGATTCTTTTTACCTTTTACTCTAGCCATTATTTCCAGAGACCTTGTTTACTGGTTGGATTCTTTTCTAATATTTTAATAGGAAGAAATTCGTTTCATGATCAATCCTGAATTGATTGCTGGCATGCTTTTCTTGCCTTCCATGGCAGACAATGAAGCTATAGAAATTGTTGGAGCAGAGAGGTTCTCTGACTATACAGGGTAAGTAGTAAGCACCACTCATTGGTTTATAGACCATAAGCCTGTAAACAGGTCTGGTACTATTTGGTTATTTCATTTTTATAAGGTATGCTTGTACCACTGTAACTTGCATATATTTTATCTCTGAACTATAATAACTTCTATATGATTTTCATTTAAATTTATCATGCTGTAAAAGTTGTATGAAATCAACGTTCCATGGGTTCTGTATCTGTTTTTTTGGGGGGCTTAGGGAAACAGTCTTTTGGTAGTGCTTTACTTCCCTGCCTTAGATACATCTCCAATAAGAGAAAAGAGTTTGATGACTACCTGCCTCTACTTTTCCTTCTTTTGCAGTTGATTTATGATAATAATATCGTTTTAACTAGTACAGATATGCCTCTTCATTTCGGTTTTCTGGTGACTATGTGGACAAAAGGAGTGTTGACTTTCTTGGAAGACGAAAAACCAGAATTGTTGCTATAGATGCTTTGTGCAGTCCAAGAATGAAACAGTACAAACTGAAATACCTTATTCGGTATGTAAATTTTGGTTTTTGGATGACATTCATGTGTATGCCAGGTTTGTAGGAAAAAACAAATAGTAAAACTGATGACAGCCAGTAGGACTAAAATTACTATCAAGTTACCAGATGGGGCTGCTGGTGCTTTAAGAACATTGCATTGAATCTTAACCCAAAATTAAGAAAGAAGAAACCTAGTTTGAAGCAATTTTGTCCCTCTAGACTGAAAAACTTTTGCTGCAAATATGCATGAAGTAAAGAGCTTTAGGAAAATTTTGCACTACTCTTGTCAATGAGTTTTTTGAGTTGCAATAATATATTAGATCTTAAATAAATAATTGTTATGAACTATTTTATGTCATGTCATGTGCTCGTCACGTTAATCGATTCACATTTACGCATGCAATGTACTTGATAAAGGCTTTCATGGTATATAATGTGGAACTTCTGAGATTTGTTTCTACAATTGTATTAATTAGATTTTATACATGTATCTTGCTTCCTATTTAATTCATATTGTATAACCTATATCACTTCTATTTATGTGTTTGGTAGGGAGACTAATAAGGCAATTTGTGGCTTTTTGGATCAATCAAAATATAGCCAGTACAAGAGAATATTCAAGATGAACTCAGTGCAGGTCAGTTTGATCAAAGATAATAAACATGATGGTGACGTATCCAGGGATGAAATTTTGGAGGGACTGTTTTATCTTCTTACCTCTATTGTGTTTATTCCCTAATTGATGAACCCTGGATTAAAATACACATTTATCGTTGAAGTGCTGTTATGTGGGTTCTCTTGTGGTCTAGCATAATTTGGATATGCTTTTTATATCAAGTTGCATGATGATCATTACTTTCTGTTTTATAGTTAAATGAAGGTTCTTCTCTGCCTATTAAAGCTAAAGGAGAATCCAGGACAGAGGAAGTCAGAAAGTCTGATGAGAAAAGTTGGCGCTTAGAGGACTGTGAAAATTATATTGGGATAGCAACGGGAAATTGGGGCTGTGGTGCATTTGGAGGAGATCCTGAAGTGAAGACCATAATTCAGTGGCTTGCTGCTTCTCAGGTAATTATTCTGTCCTTGCAGCTTAAATATTAGATGCCATGGTCCTCAAAGGTGTAAGGCTCCTAATACTGTATGGTCTGTTACGTTTGTTTCAGGCTTTAAGACCTTTCATTTCATACTACACTTTTGGTCTGGAGGCACTGCAAAGTCTTGCTCAGGTACTGCTTGTTCTTGTTAAGAGTAGAAGTGTCATTGTAGATAAGATTTGTATTCAAGGCATTGTAATGGTTCACTATCATGGATCTTTAATATGTTCCTTGGCTACCTTAAATTCTACTGTGTGCTGGGTAAGCGAAGTGCACTTGTCACAATCAGTCTTGGGTTGAAGGTGCCCCACTCTGGTCAATTGAACAATCAGTGTTCCTTCTTAAAAATTTTCATGTGATTTCCTTCATATTGCTTGTATTCATTTGTTATTGTTGCTTTGCTTGTCTGGGTTTGAATCCTGTCAATTCATTAATTTCTTTTTTTCAATATTTTGTTGAGTGCATTAATAGCAATATTAATACTCTTTCGTTCTGGCTTCACATGGCAGGTGACTCAGTGGATTATATTGCAGAAATGGAATGTCGGAGACCTTTGGAACATTTTGATAGAATATTCATCCCAGAAATTGAGGGGAGAAGCAGACGTTGGCTTTTTTGCTTGGCTTCTTCCTTCATTGCCGAAATAATATAATGTAATTTGTTATGCTTTAAATGATTGATTTTTTCTTTTCTGCTGTTTGTGAAAGTTTAGTTATGTATATCTGCTGTGTGGTGCCTCCCTAGTCCCTAACTATTTTTTAGCATGTCTTTTTGTATTTGACTTATGGCTCCTATCTGTAACATGCCTTTCAGTTCATTCATTGCTAGGATGTAAATTGTATTCTAAGGAGCTATTCATCTGCACCAATTTCATTTACCATCAAAGATGTTCTTTTCTCAAAACTACCTTAAGTGCAATGCAAGTGAAAGTAGTAAATTAAGAGTCTGTTTGTTGTTCCCCAAAATGGGTTTTTTTTTTCAGAAGATTTCCACTTCTTTTATTTTTGCTTCCGGAGGTTGATGGTAAGGATGATTTTCTTTAATATTTTTAGAAAAATTTGTAATGAGAAAAGGGAATCAAATTATCGATGTTGTTTTGTTTCAAAAATGGACACAACTTTATAATTAAGGTATCCATTACTTGTATCAAACGCCTTATGCTTCTTGCATTGAGATAAATGGAGTTACAATATTTAAGTGGTAGTGAATTTAATACTAATTTCTTTTAAAAGTTAAAATAATTTTTGGATAATTATTTGCTATGCACCTTGAAAAATAAAAATTAAATAAATGAGATACATGGTAATTTCGTATTAAATAATAATTACTTTATTTTTGGTGAAAAAATAAAATTATTTTTAGTGAAATTAAACAGAGTTTGAGTCTCGGTCTCACCTACAGATGAGTGTGGCTTTTAGAGGAAGTGGGTGTTGGTAAAGGTCGAATATAAATAGGGCAGGACGAAGGTTGAGTAAAGGTCGAGAAATCCTCTCCATTGTCGTCTCCCTTGGCGTCGTCCTTTGCAGGCAGGGCCCTCTCACTCTCAGTCTCCGCAGCCAGTAAACCCTACCTAGTCAAAGATATATCATTCGCTCCCAATCTCCCAATTTTTTATTTGCTGTAATTTTTTCAGAAAAAAATAAGTTAAAAAAAAAGGAATACCAAATTCTAAAATCTCTATATCCCCAAATCATGGCCCTGCCAGAAACCCTAGATTCCCCGCAATCATCATCTTCTTCAGATCCACAACTGTTCCGGAACTTGTCATCCAGTCGGCTCAATGCCCAGGCGCCGGAGTTTGTGCCTACTCGCTCGACGCCTCAGCAGCAGCAACAACAGCAGCAAAGTATGAGGATGATGATCCCTCCTCCTCCGCCCCCTGGGATCATGCACGTCTACTCTCCTCCTCCTGCGCCGGCGGGGGCGGCGTTTCACCTCCCCGTGCCTATGCCACCTCACTTGGTTCCCGTTCCCCATCATATGTCCATGAGAAATCATCATCATCATCCTTACCAGAACCATCATCATCGAGAGCAGGAAGTTGAAGCTGTTGCTAAGAAAGATCATCAGGAGCACAAGGATCATGGTTCGATTTCCTCCAAAAACGGACTATCTGAAGAAGCTACACTGAAGATTTTGAATCAGGTCACTTTACCATTCATTACTATTTTTTGCAACTTTTTTCTACTGTTTGTTTTCTTGTGATTCTTCAATTGTGTTATTTCTTTTTTGATTATTGAATTCGTTTGTGCTGTATTCTAGAATCTGATTCTAAGATTAACTAATCATTGGCGGATACAAGTAAGCCAAAATGATCAAATTCTTGATGAATGTTGTCGCTTCTTCAGGATTTTTTTTAACCATTGCTGTTACCAATTTTCTTTTTATAGCCTTATGCTCTGTCTTGTTCGGCTGTAATTTTTCCTTAATGTTAAACACCACAATCTATTTCACAGGTTGAGTACTATTTTGGCGATTTGAACTTGGCCACCACGGATCATCTTATGAGGTTCATCAACAAGGATCCTGATGGATATGGTATGATTTATTTCCATTAATGAGCAAAATGTTTTTTGGGTAATAGTCACTTATGTATGGTTTGGATACGGTTTGGTCAGTGAACTTTAATTTTTACAAAATGGTGATGATTTGTTACATTTTGGTCATCGAGACATTACCATCCATTAAAAGTGTGACAGAAATCTCTAGTGGCACAAATATTTCCATTTAATGCTGATGTGTAATTCACATCAATGTCACCTAAGTCAAAGGGTCGAAGATTCTAGAACCTTTTTTCCCTGTTCATCTTCTTTCCTTCTAAACAAAAACAAAACCTTACTTTATGAACCCTAAACCACTGCCGGTGCTATCATGGCGCAGCCAGCACTATCCTGTTGCAACCAAATGTCCTTTGAGCCAAGGCTCAAGCTTTTAAGGCTTCAACATAACCGAGATTCAAAGTGTTTTGACCACACCTTATATAACCACCTGAGTCAACTGTATTTGGGTCCCTGGGCTGGAACTTGGACTCCTACGAGAATAGGAGACTTGGAATCTGGTCATCCTTGAAGCCATTTGAACTCTATTTTTCTTCATTTAGAATCTGGACCTATAGTTAGGCATTTAAGTCATTTGAACTCTATTTTTAGTTATTGAGAATCCCAATTATAATCTGGATCTATTAATATTTGTAACGTTTCAATAGGATCTATTGTTATTTTGCTTCTAAACATCTGGCAGCGGCAAGATAGCGCCGGCATTGATGTTTTGGCCCTTTGAATAGAAAGAAAAAGACGAAGGGTTGAGAACCTTTGACCTTTTGATTTAGTTGGCATTGACGTGATCATTTTGTAACAGATTAAAGTTCAGTGACGAAAACGTAATTTAATCCATGCAAAAGTGACTACTTTTGTAGTTTACCGAAGTTTTTAGACTGGAACTCTTGTTGATGCAAAGTCTTACCATTTAAACCAAAAGCCTCATTGTTTTGGCCTCTGGTCTGGTTTTTCCAACGTTGATTTAGAATAATATTTTCTTTGTTTCCAATATAGTGCCAATATCTGTTGTTGCATCTTTTAAGAAGATTAAAGCCCTTGTAACTACTCATTCCCAGCTAGCTACTGTTTTGCGGAACTCAGCAAAGCTTGTGAGTATTTTCCTTTTACTAACGTTTCATGTACTTACAGTTTCTTATTTTTTTATTTTTACATGTAGTTTCATTTCTCCTCAATGGCTTTGTTTAAATCTTTGTGATTCCATAATATACAGGTAGTTAGTGAAGATGGAAAAAAAGTAAGACGCCAGCATCCCCTTACTGAATCAGATATGGAAGAGTTGCAAGTAGGTTTTGTTCATTCTATTTTCCCTTTCTGTTTCTTATGCAAATTTATTATGTATTTTTTTTTCCTATAAATGTTATGTTTGTTTTCTTATTCAGGGAGTGTCCTAAAATATTATATGAGATTTTTTCCCTTTTTTTTTGTAGCTTATATATTCATCAACTTTAATCTATTAATGTCTTTACATATTGCTTTCAAATTCTTGTCATTCATAGTCTCGTATAATTGTTGCTGAAAATTTGCCTGAGGATCACTGCCATCAGAACCTCATGAAGATTTTCTCTGCGGTTGGGAGGTACAGAGACTATTACCTTTCTAAAGAAGTTATGAGCTCTAGGTAGTGAGTTTTACTTTTAAATATTTTTATTGTGTCTTGATGGACCAATATCTCTTGATGTTTTCTTTCTCAGTGTGAAAACAATCCGTACCTGTCAGCCTCAACCCTCTGGTGGTGGGATGTCTTCAGCATCTAGGTCAGCAAAGAGTGATGGCATGCATTTTAGTAACAAGGTACATTTGCTCATCATGGATGTGCTGAGCATATTAGTCGTTTCCTATGGAAAGATATCTTCCCTTGTTTTGGTCAGATTCTATGGAAGATCATATTTCTTGATATTTGTCCTAATTAAAAGTATTAACAGTTGGTAGGTGCTTTAATTTTGGATTTTCTTTCTTTTTGTAGTTGCATGCATTTGTGGAATATGATACTGTTGAGTTGGCTGAAAAAGCTGTAAGTACCCCTAATTTCCATGGAATGACCCTTTTTACCTTCTGTAGTTATGAACAATGGGATAACTGTATTTCTGTAGGTTGCGGAGCTTAACGAAGAGGGAAATTGGAGGAGTGGCCTTAGGGTCCGTCTAATGCTTAGACATGTGGTATGTAGTTGGGATATTTAAGCTTTTTGCTTTAATTATTTCTTTTCCTCATTGCCCCCATTCTTCTCATTCATTTTTGTAACTCATTTGCTGTAACGAACAAGAAAGTGTCAAAATTTTTGTTTGATTACAAGGAAAATGAGCATACTGCAGTCTCTCTATCAATTGAGATCTTTAACATCTCGTATCACCAGATAGTTTGTAGTGGAATGTATGCTATGTTTGCCAGCAGAACCAAAATTTAATGTTAAATGAGTATTTAGCGGATTATGGAGTCCCCACCACCACAGACATACCAAAGAGACATCCAACTATATGAAGTTGTTTCCTATTTCATGTATTTCATTAATTTCAGCTGGATTTGATGGAGAAAATTCTTTATGTTTGCTAATTTCAGTTGACTATGAAGCAATACTGATCTGTATTTGTATTTGCTTATTTTAGTCAAAACCTGCTCATGCAAGAGCGAAAAAGGGCCATGATGGAGAAGGTCAATGTGAGGAAGATGATGTTTGTATTTCTGAACTGCCTTCAAATGAGAAACAACAAGAAGATCCTTCTCAGTTGTCTGATATTCATTCACATGGGAATCCTGCAAGTTCCAATCCAATTCTTATAGTAAGTGTTTACCTCTACCAAAAATTAACTATGAAAGGAAAATATAATGCTAAGATAATGAAATACTGGACATAAATGGAATTTGGACTTTGAAGAAATGAGATTGCTCCACATGCTGATTTATTGTTACTTTGAAGTTACCTTAAGGTCATAATAGTGAATGCAGTGGTATATAGTGTAAAGAATTGGTTTGGTACTTGTACCTTTAGTTTTTGGAGCTGAAAAGCAAAGCGTGGCTCTTTTGTTGAGATGCTTCCTTTGGTAGTTTTTTTTTTTTTTTAATATCCCAAATTCCTGAATGAACATACCATATATTTATGTTGTGCAGGGAGAGGAGCATTCTAATGAGAAAGAGTGTGGGCAGAAAAAAGGGAGAAACAGGGGCCGGGGTAAAGGACGTGGGCGGACTCAATACCATAATAACCATCATAGTAGTCACGGAAATCATGTAGGCACTCCCCCTTCAGCTTCAAGTAATTGGGTCAGCAATGAGCAAGCTACTGGAGCAAAGCAGCCCCCTGGTCCTCGTATGCCAGATGGCACAAGAGGATTTGCTATGGGTCGAGGGAAGCCAGTTGCTGTTAATACTGCATGAATGAAATTTATGCTACATAATCGTGCGACTTTGTGCAATGTTATAGAAGGGTAGGGAGATGTGTGTTATAAGTGGTGTTGGATGGCCGACAGGTTTTCCTTCTGTGGCTATTAGCCATTAGTCGTAGTTGGAAAGAAATTATATGATTGGTGAGTGGGTCGAGTGACCCATTTTCCTATGATTTTGTATGTGGGTATGGAAGATGCAAAAACATATGCATGTCTTATGTTTTTTTTAGCTTTGATTGATGTAGTAAGTAGATGACCAATGCCCTATATTTAATGAGTGAATAAGGAATAATATTTGTCGTTAGAATAATTTGTTTTGCTTTTCCTTCCAGTATGTACCATGCATGTATTTTATGAAGTGTACATATTTGGGTTAAAATCAAATTAACAGATCAGGTTGAGCTGGTTTGATTACTCGAACGGTCACTGAAATTAACTTGGTCGGGGTTGGTTGAAGGATTTGTAAGAATTTAGTTATTGGTTAATTTGATTCCAAGGTGGTTAATTAGATTAATTGAAAATAATATATATGAGGTTAGCGTATTAGATATATTAGCCGAATGACTGATGTAATGAGTCAAAGCAAGTATATATAATGAGTTTAATTAAATTATAGCAAGTCAAATATATATAATGAGTTTTTACAGTTAAAGTATATCAAATGAAAAAATATATATTATGCTTTTAATTTAGAGTTGTTATTGTGTTAATTGTTATTTTGGTCATGTTTTAAACTTTTTTAAACTAAAAACATAAAAAAAAACATTAACTTTTGTAATTTTTGTCATGTGGAACCAAAAGAAAGACAACTTGTTACAAAATTTGGTTAATTCGAAAACTTTTTATGAATAAATTAAAATTAATTATTTTTGAAAAGGTTCGAAGTTTTAAGATTTTGGTTAATTGGATTAATGATAATACAATCTTATTTTATGTACGAAGCTTTAGGCTTTTTTTTTTTTTGGTTTGTTTACATTGGGTTTTGGCAACTTTAAAAGGACCGCTAAGTCGATCTGGTAATGCAGACATAGCACATCCTGCTTTAAGTCTTTCACTTACCCTCAGAAACGGACTGCCATAATACTCCTATCAAACCCTACCCTACTCTATCCTACCCTATGTGGAATGAAAATTTGAAAACAAACAAGAGAAAAGCAAAGGCAAATCAGAGAAATGTATTAGAGCACGTGCTAGTATTAAGCTTACTTGTATTTCTATTAGTTAGTCTGTTCCTGGGCCGTTGCTTCTGTTAGTCAGTTGCAGAGAAAGTCAGTATAGGGTTCTTAGTACCGACTAGTATTTGCAGCAAGTAACTCTTTGTATAAATATTAGGCTTGGTCTCACCACTGTGAGATTATTAGAGCTTCTATCAATAAAAGTAGTAGTACTGTTTTCTATTTCTTTCTTCATTGCTTTCTTCATTTTATACTAGTTTACTGGCTTCTCTGACAAGGCGGATGACAACTGAAGGTGGCTAGGCTGGCATATAACATCCTCCAAGAAGCTATGCCATGTCCATTAAAAACATTTCATCTGCCTTTGGAGGATGTTCAAGTTGTTCTTCCTAATAATATCTATTTATTAGGCAGGATAGTCTTCCTGTTGATTGACTATGAAGCAACAGATATTTTGAGACAATGGGGATATTATATTACGAACTTGAAACCAAAGCTCAGGAATAATTCTCTGACTCTGTTTACAATTCTTGAGCTTCATCCAAATCTGCTCAAGTTCTAAAAGGTAAATTCAGATCTAGATCCAAGCTCATATCTAGGCTTGTGCTAAAAATATGAAAATTAGTAAGCCACTGCGAAGCTGCCACTGGATGGAAAGCAGGAGGCTTCATGCCAAAGGACATTTTCAGCCACCAGCAGCAACAAGATGGCGGTTCAAACTTCAAATACAACCATCTTGCTTTGATTAATGAATCCACTATCTTGTTTCATCTCTCCATCCCACAAGAACCGAGGATACTTACTCCAGCTCAAGTACATAATTTATGTAATTACATTAACTAATAGAGCTGAAGCAGTAGATGTTCCCTTCAAATTTTAGATAATCCACGCTTGCTTGCTTCTCTTCTTCAATAGCTTTAAAGCGCATACATCCTTTTATATTCATTATTCAGGATCTCAGAATCCGAAGCCACAGACATAGAGAAAGACCGGGAACGACTCTCAGCTTTCCTTATGCTCCTTAACTTTGACTCCTCCATTCTATGTAAAATGACAAAATAGCACATCGAGCCAATTGTAGTAAGCATGATTGTGCTGCCAATTACAGTTGCACACACAGCAAGCCATCTAGACTCTTTTCCCACCACCATGTAAGTCAGCGAAATAAATGCAACTGAAATGAAAAGGCATGCCAACCACATGAGCTTGTTAATTACAAAGACAAGCTGCTTCTTTGCCTTTTGTTCAATCACAACCACCGATGTCTGAACAACCACCACTGCCAAAGAGATGAACAAAGCAAGGCTATCAAAGACAAAGAACACAATAAACGGTGCCTTGTTAGCTATATGTGCTTGCCCGAGCGAGAGCCCCTTCGTTTTATCCTCAACATACTGTCCAGGGACAGTGAAGATGGCAGCAAAAGCAACAGTAGCAATGAGAACAGCAACAACAGTGGCAGAGTTTATAGCATTATTTAGGCCACTAATGTGTAGTTTCTTTAGTCTCTTTGCAATTTTTTGCACTCTGAAACCAGTTTGTCGAGTTTGTTGAAGCTGGGACTGGACATCATGTTTTATGTCACTTACAGTTTGCTTTAGTTGTTTTCCTGCATTTGGGGGCTTTCCATGGTCCTTAGAATTGATTGCTCCTGCTTCCTTTAAGATCGAGACAAGTTCTGGGTTTCCAATTTTTTCGGCAATGTCAAGTGGGCTTTCTCCAGCCTTGTTTGTTGAGTTGATGTTTATGCTCTCAACCGATAGCAAGCAACGTACAATCTGCACAGGAAGTGAGTCCCAGCTTTATAACCAACCAATGGATGTTTAAGTTATTTATACGATTTACATATTACAGCAGGAAAAAGACTCCTTAATCAATCAGAGAAGGTTTGGGCATGGAAATACAAAAACCAATCAAAACGGGACAAGTTCTGATAAACTGAACTAATTATTTTTGTAGTACAAGTTCCTATAAATTCAAGGCGGGACTGAAAAACCGAACAGTTGCTTCCATTTAACCAGAGAGATTATAAATTGATCATTCTGAAAATTATCTAAATAAAAGATATTGAATGAGAAAGCACCTGAGTACGGCCCTTCATTACTGCAATATGCAATGCAGTGTTCCCTTTACAGTCTTCCAAGCCCAAAACTGACGGGTCAGGTTTCAACAATTCCAGCACTATCTCCTCATTTTGACCTTTCACAGCCATATGTAGTGCAGTTTGACCCTTTTTGTCTACCCTAAAACCTGTACTTGGATCCTTGCTGAGCAAAGATTTCACTACTTCCAAGTGCCCCATTCTTGCCGCTGAATGGAGGACGGTTTTACCATTGTTCCTTGCAATCTTAGCAAGGTCTGAGTCTGTTTCTAAAAGAAGATTGACCACATCAATATGCCCTTGAGCAGCAGCTGTGTGTAGGGCAGTTGTACATGATAAATCTGTAGTCATGACCGAGTTGGGGAACGTACCCAAAAGCTCCTTTAGCACTTCTGCAAGAACGTTTGATCAAAACAATTTCAGAAACACAAGAGTAAAAAAAAAAAAAAGATTGCTTGGGGGAAGAGACGGTGAGAAGTATAAGAACATCAAACAACTTCCATAGAAGAGAATGCCATTGAACATGCAGCAAAATGGAAAGTGAATAATAAACATGTTCCTTTCATGCTTCTTACCAAATTGCAGAGCTAAAAGCCAAGTATTTGGCAAGATTAAGTTAAGTCCCTCATCAATAGAATTTAAGGATGATTAGATGGGGCAAAGCAAATCTTATTCGGAGTCAAATTGCCAAGAAAACAATAATTAATAGGAAAAGCAGCTTCAGGCATTATAAACAAGTAAATTGTACAAGAGAGCCATAAAAACTCATGCTCAAGACGAACTAAAAAAAACACAAAACCATGTTTACACAAACATGCCCGCACCCATCATTTGCTGGTACTGAAATGTAAATGAAAGAAATATACTTCAAGTACCCAACTTTCCCAAGCAAATTACACAAGTCACGTGAGATGAACGATTTCTTACCAACATGACCCTGCTTTGCAGCAACATGGAACGGATCATATCCATTCCGTGCAGTGATAGATGCAGTCTCAAGATCCATATGTTTCAACATCTCTGCAACAACCAGAGGTTGACCATTCTCTGCTGCAACATAAAGGGGAGTTTCACCTTCTAGGTTTTGCTTGGCCAAAAGTTCCTTGGCCTCAGGAACATTAAAGTTATGAAGAATCTCCCTAACTCTAGATAGATTCCCTGTTCTTGCTGCCAAATGAAGAGGTGAATCACCTCTTTTTCCTGGAGACTCCCTATTCTTCCTGCGTTCACCTGCACCAATAAAGCTCAGCTGCCTCTCCATTACTACACGAAAGCTCTTCTGCTTCTCTATAAAGCCCCTAAAACTCTTCTGTTTTTCCATCATTCCGCGACCACTGGGCTGTTTCTCACTTGAAACACCACGGACACTCTGTTGCTTTTCAGATTGTTTAAAACTTTGTTGCTTCTCCAGGAGACGTTGAGGTGGTTGTTTTTCTGTCATAACACCGCGAAAACTCTGCTGTTTTTCAGATTGTTTAAAACTTTGTTGCTTCTCCAGGAGTCCTTGAGGAGGTTGTTTAAAACTCTGCTGTTTTTCCATGGTCAAAAGCTGAATCTCAATGAGTTATCAACAATTCTCAACTAAAAGTATGTTACTTTGACAACCTCGGGAATTTCAGACCCACATATTATGAACTTTTCTCCATCATCAGAAGCCAATCCGAATCTCTTGCTTTTAGTCTATCTCTCGGAATCCATAATCCTACAAAACCAACTCTCTGCCTCTTTATGATCGATACGAATTTAGTTGCCCAAAAGTTCCCAATACAGAATCGCTTTACTTTCCTACAGCTAGAAGAAAGCAGTTCTCAGACTCAACCTTAAGCAGTAGCATCCAACCACCAAGAAAGAATCTTGTGGTAAAAGAGTTGATTCTCTAATCGGAAAGTTTATTCTGTAAGCTAAGCAGAGAAGAACCTAGAAACAGAAGATCAATGAAAGACTGTTCCAGAAAAAAATTAAAAAGAAAAAGGCTTAATAGTACCTTCGATTTGAAGCTGAAAAGCGTGAAGATTTATGCAAGAAATGAAATCCCAAAGTTGATATCACTATGAAAACAGATATCCCAGAGAAGAAAAAGTTAGGAGATCAAACTTTGTATTATTGTACCAAAACAAACCAGAGCCACCAGAAAAGGTAGGAGTGAGAAATAGACAAATCTATGGAAACAAGAGAAAACAAATATCAGCCGCCACTAACTTACCAGTTACCACTAGCAGCACATTATTTTCTTGCTTTTTTATCAGTTTTAACTGTGTCCTTTTTTTTTTCATAGTATTTTCTTCCCTTTTTCAAAGCTTTAGTTTGGATGCTCGTGCGTTTTAGTGTAGTTATATTAGTGAAAAAATAGTCGTCACAGTTAAATTAGATACAATAATAATATTATAATACAAGACAAAAAATAAATTAAATATACTGCATTTAACTGTTCATCTAAACTTCACCTAATATTATTTTATACAATCATTGGAGTAAAAAAAAACTCAACCTGATGGTTGATGGCATTTATTTTTAGCTTATAATAAAATAAAAATTAAATAACTAAAAAGATATTTGATGTTAAATCAACTTGCATTAACAAATAATTACTCATAGAATATAATGATTTCGTATTTTAGTTTGAATTAAATAAAAAGTGTGTTTTGAATCTTTTATTGACTATAGGGGTCGAATGAGGCTTAAAGGGGAGTTAACGTACTTAGTAAGTGTGAAGGAGACCATTCAAAGGCATAGGAACTCACGGTTAGTTGTTGTGTTGCAACACGAAGAGTTCGATGTCTCAACATAGGGAGCAGAATACAAGAATTTCAAGTTTGACTTTGGTGTCGTGACACAGTAAGGGATGTCGCGATACACCCTTGAAGCTACCCTTAACTATGCATACTACCTTCAGTCTCGCGACACAGGTGTTAAAGTGTCGCGACATCGGCCTTGTACGATATTAATTATGAGTCAATAGCGTTTTAGTCCGCACATGGAAATTAAACATGAGAACGTCAGCTAAGCTAAGGTTGAGGACGATGACTACCTTAATTCTATAAATTGACTCATTTAACACTAGTTTAAGGACAACTTTTCATATTTAAAGATTTTCTCTATAAATTTTAGTTTCAGTTTTCCTTTCTTTTAAGCTTTAGATTTATTTCCAGTTCTTTTCTATTTGTGTTCTTCAGAGAATGTGAGTTGTAAACGCGATCAAACTATTGTGGATTCGGTGCTTCATTCAAATACGTCTTTGGATTCTTCTTAAACTCTTTCTTGATTTGCTTTTAATGTTTATTTTATTTATCAAGTTTATTATGTTTATGAGATACATGAGGAACTAATCCTCTTATGGGGGATTAGTGAGCGAAAGTGTGATTAATTAATTAATTACTATGTAGGGTTGTCTTAGTGGATTAGCTGTTTGGGAGAGGAAGAACTTAAACCCTTGGCTTGACGACCATAGAAAGTCATTTAGGTGGGAATTAACTCAAAATTTGTATAGTTTATCCGTGAACACCTTTGCCCCGAATCGATCTAGATTGTGAGGTCAAGAGATAACTAGTTATTGTCAACTCGTTAGTTTAGTGGAAGATCGAGAGATCCTGTTAGGGTAATGACTAGTTGATTGGGTAGAAACCCGAAATAGGAATTAATTATGATTACCGAAATGAGCTCATCACCCATGCGTAGATTTGATTAAGTTAGAATTCATTCAACCAAAGTTCACTTTAATTCTACTATTTTTATTTCATTATTATAAAAACCTAAAAAAATTTCCTTTATGTTTCGTCATAATATAATTTATTTAAACTATTAATTAATTCTATTTTTATTTAGGTTAACTTTAATTTAGTACTCGCCTCCGTTGGCTATGATCCTCGAAATACTTACCAAGTGTTTCATTGTAAACAAATTATATTGCAACCTGACCCATATACTTGCAGACACCGTCTCAATCTCATATCTTTAGTTGCAGCATTCACACTCTGGACTTTAGTATATCTGTAGACGATCAAAAATGTATTTAGAAAGTGTATTTTTCAGCTATTTATTGTAGAAATATGTCCCTTCATCACTGATTAGAGCTATAGGCATGCCAAATCTTGAAAAAATATTCTTGCGGAAAAACTTCACAACCGCCTTAGTATCATTAGAAGATAAGGTTACTGCTTCAATCTATTTGGAAACATAACCCACTGCTAATAGAATGTATTGATTTCCAAAAGAGTTACGAAAGGGCTCCATGAAATCGACCCCCCCACATCGATAATTTCTACTTTAAGGATTCCCTTTTGGGCCATCTCATCTGGAAACTAACTTGTGTTTACATAAACTCGATTAGCCATCTCATCTAAAAAAAAAATTTTGCTTCAAAGATTCCTCATGAAAACGATTCCCCATACATCTTTATCACATATTTTAAGGCTAAATGATCTGTGTATACATAAACTCGATTAGCCATTAAATATGGACGAAATTTTTCACATGTAAATACAACGGTTAACATTTTTCTTTCTGTAGTTATGTAGTTGTATTGGGTTAGGTTCAAGGTCTTGCTACAAATAATAGGGGCGATCATTAACTTTTCCTTTAAAGTAGTAAAAGTGAGATTACATTATTCGTCAAACATAAAAGGAACATCTTTTTGTAAAAGATGACAAAATGGTTTAAAGATATGCGAGAAATTATTGATGAAGCGCCGATAAAATCCAGCATGCCCCAAAAAAATTTGAATTCCTCGCAAATAAGACAGAGACAATTTTTTCAATAACTTCAATTTTCATCCGATCAACTTCTAATCCTTTTTTGGAAATTCGATATCTAAGGACAACACCCCCTGTTACCATTAAATGCCATTTTTTCCAATTCAGTACTAAATTCGTCTCTTCACATCTTTCAAGCACTCTTTTAAGATTTTCCAGGCATTCAGTGAAGGAATTTTCGTAGACCAAAAAATCATACAAAAATATGTCTAACCCTTCTTCGATCATGTCAACAAAACTGCATGTTATACACCATATAAACATGGTCGGAGCATTACACAAACCAAAAGACATCCTCCGAAAGGCATAAGTACCGAATGGACAGGTGAAAGTGATATTCTCTTGATCATTTGGGTGTATTGGGATTTAATGACATACAAAATACCTATCTAGGAAGCAATAAAATTCCTTCTCAGCAAGTTTATCGAGCATCTTATCAATGAACGGTAAGGGAAAGTGATCATTCCTAGTAGCGTCATTAAGTTTCTGATAGTCAATTCATACACGCCATCCAGTCACAATTCTAGTCGGGATAAGTTAATCCTTCTCATTTGATACTATAGTTATCCCCCCTTTTCCCAGAACACAATATATTGGGCTTACCCAATCGCTATCAGAAATAGCGTAAACAATGCCAACATCTAACCACTTAGTTAGCTCCTTCTTCACAACTTCTTTCATTGCAGGATTTAGTCATCGCTATGTGTCTACTATTGGGTTTTTTCCTTCCTTTAAGAATATCTTATGTTGGAAAAAAGAGGAACTTATACCCTTAGTATATGCAATAGTCCATCCAATTGCCTTCCAGGAGAGGTTTTAAATCAAGTTCAAAAGGTTTAACCGTTGACGGTATCATCTTCTTGGATGCATCTTTAAGAGGTCCTAAAGGCTCTTTGTAGTGTCTCCATTGATCGAGTTGATGAACGTGCACATATTCTTACTTGAATTGAATTTCCATGTCTTCACACAGTTCTCTATCCTCTTCATCAAATGTTAACTCACTCATTTCTTGGGTAGTAAGCTTTTGATATTCCTCCACTTTCTCCGTTTCAGTAGACTCTATACTTCTAGCATCTGAAAATGGCTCCAAATCATAATCCTCCTGGTCAACAGGTCTATAATTTTCCTGGTTTACTGGTATTTCTGGCATAGAAAGTCCTTGAATCACTTCCACTTTCTGGCTCTCCAATCCCTCAAACGCTTCACTAAAAATTTCGTCAAATGTACGGTCGACCCTCAAAAAGGAATCACTAATGTTGATATTTTCAAGTATAATCGTTATTTCTCACTATTCTAGCCCATGTGCTCCTTCCAAATATCACATCAAATTCGACCTTATTGTTTACATCTAACCCAACATAAAAGCATTGTAATTGTGTGGCCCTCTCCACTCTATTTCTGATCAAGTTTCTTAGTATCTTCTTAAATCTTTCCCATGCTTGGCCTAAAGTCTGGGCAGACTCTTTCTTGAATTCAAATAACTCCTTATAACTAGTGAGTATGGTTGCAATGGGTATGTTTTTCTTTAAAAATAACCAGAGAAATTTCTCATATGTAGTAATAGTGTTAGGAGGCAATATATCTAACTATTCCTTAGCTTTCCCTCTGAGGGAAAAAGGAATCAATAATCAGCGAATAACGTCAAATAAAACTCCTTCATAGCTCATTGTACTACATATGTGTTCAAACTTGCGACTAAATCTTACCGAATCCTCATTGTCATTTCCACTAACTGAAGATTAACCAAGACCTACGAAATAAGGGATGGATTAACCTTGAAATACGAAAACCCAATATTGGTATCGTTATCCTAGGTCGTAGCCACCTCCGATCATGCAGCATAGTATCTAGTAGGGATGTCATGATTGATAGTTTTAGAAGTAAATTCCTTTGCAAGGAAGCCAAATTGTCTATATCACCAATTAAATAGACCAATTACCTGACTCACATAATCCATGGTAAAATAAAATAAAATAAAATTGTATCTATAAATTATATTTTTGCTACTTATCTCTATTTAAAAGTGTAAATTAAGAATTACTCAATCTTACACTGTCTCTTCCATAACAGTGCCAACAACTTTGATTGGCTTTCACACGTGTGCATCAAATAAACAATTTTAGAAAAAAAATTTATAAGCGTGGCTTTACTGCAAGCATACAGGTCAGTTGTAATGTTTGTAGTGTTACAATGAAACACCGGAGTATTACAAGGATAGAACCCAAATGAAATGGTGGTTGAGCAATAAATAACATACACGATAGAGTCTAAGCGGCTACTCATATAATTTTATAGTACGCTAAATCATAACAATAATACTTTGCAAAAAAATTAAATACGTTAATCTAAGGACTAAATTGCAAAGAATGTGAAACTAAAAATTTAACAAAATTATCAACTAGAGGCGGTTGGTTGATTTTGATGTGTTTGACTAATTCTCAAACAAGGGACTTTAATTACTTAAATTACTAAATGGCTCCATTTCATCTTTCGATCTCAATTTTACCAACTCAGATGAATTAGTTCTGATTTATCTTCTGATCTCATTGTTTAATCTGGGACTAATGAATGGGTGCGCAACAAGATTTATCTTTCGGTCTCACTTGCCTAGATATTCCCTTAGAAGCGTCACTTTTTAAGTTCTTAGTTCTATTCGATTTAATCCAATTTATTATGATTTAGTCTTTAGTCTAAAAATCAGCTTACCAATATCTCCATCAACCAAACCCCCTTTTTAGGTTTAGCTACTCATGGTGAAAATAAAGAGGATGAACATGGAAATGAAACTCAAAGCAACTATTAAAGTAAAGCTTGAGAAAAACATAAAAGTTTAGATTTTTATACTAGAAAACTTAAAGAACATGAAACTAAAGGCATTCAACAAGAAAATATAAAGCAATAAACATAAAAGGAGCAAACTTTAACAGATTTAAAGTAAAACAAACTGAAATACATTAAACTAAAGCAAACAAAGTCTACATCCAAAGTACAGGAACTGAAAGTGTAAATAAGCCTAAGCTACAGTGAAGTAAATGTAGAAAAATAAGCCTAACACTAAGAACAATAAGAACAAGAAGTAAATGCAGAAAAATAAACTTTAAGCTTTAAGAATAATAAAAACAAGAAGTAAATGCAGAAAAATAAACTTTAAGCTAAGGTAGAATAAGAGAAAATGAAAAACCTAGAAAAAGTGTAGAAAAACTAAAACAAACCTAGAGAAAACTAAACCTAAAACTAAGTTAATGAGTGTCTCTCTCATCCCCAGCCAATTTTGGTTGTAATAGGCAGTGTTCTGCTGATTTTTCATTGCCAAAAATGCCCCTACACGGGCCTTGGGTGATTGGTGGACTGGGTAGACAAACACTACCCTTTTGTTTAAGTTTGTCCCCCTGACGATGTCGATGTCGCGATACCCAGAAAAGGATATCATGATACCTCAGACAGTATCGAGCCTTGGGTCTTCTTTGAAGGGTGGATATCGCGATACCCAGAGAGGATATCGCGATACCACTGAAGGGTGTCTCCAATCTTTTATATTGTTGGAGATATTGTGATTCCAAGGTGTGGATATCAGAATACCCTTCTTTTTGATGTCATTCTTGCTTGTTTTCGACCTACAACATGTCCTTTCACCACTCAATCACACGTTAGGCCTCCCAATGGCACTATTGGCCAAATTGGGTCACAAAATGGGCAAAAACGAGGCATGTTCGCTTATTAACTTAAAAACTAAAAATAACTAAAACCTATGCAACAAATGCTATTTTGCTCAAGAAAAAGCTCCTTAAGTATACCGAGAAAGCCTAATTTCCCACATCAATTTATAGCAGATCAACGGCCTTTTTCACTATTCTTGCACCACGAACTGTTTCGAGTGTGGACTCAAACAATTTTGAATTAAACACAAAACCATAAATATTTTTCTTACTTTTAGTAGGAAAACAAATCTCTGTCTTATACAATTCGGTAGAATTGTTATTCCCGAAAAATAGAATTCACACTTAAAAATAAATTCTAACTATATTTGGGCAGAATAACAATATTGAAAACTTACGTATAACTTTTGTTGTATTTGTAGCCCTACTAGTGCCATCTATTTATAAGAAGAGGTAGTCAACCCCCAGTTGAATTAGTAAAATACAAATAATATTTATTTAATAAAAAAATAATCCCCTAGTTGAATTATGAAAGAGAGGGACAGTTAACTCTAGTTATCTAACTAGGGTTACCGCCCCTCAAACTTTTCATAAGCGGGTTTTGGGCTTCTCCTGTATCGGATCCAATTATATGTGCTTCTTGGACTTTTAACTCATTACTTTATAATTTAATCCTACTCAATACATGTTTTTCTATTTCTAAAAATAAATATTATTTATTAAATTAATTTTAATTGATTGATTTTCTAATTAAATAATTTTCTCAACCCAATTCTAATTTCATTCAAATCATGACAATTTTACCATAAAAGAATTTATAAGAAAATATATTTTATTTCTACATTCAATAGAGAAACAGTGACCAATTAATTTAATTCCATTTTTTAACTTCAATTAATTTAATAATAATTCAGAAAACTTAAATTAATTATTAGGTCATTTCCATACTTAGTGAGAAACCACATTCATTTTTTAATGTAACTCATTTTTGCTAACTTTATCATTTTTATCCATTTATATTCATTTGATTCAACATGCAATTCATTTCTGGTTACAACAAGCTAGCGGAATGACCAATTGAGCATATGTAAGTAAGGCTCAAATTATTTGTAATTAAGTTCCAACTTTTCGCTTATTAATTATAAACTTATTTTAGTTACAAAGACATTCCATTATAGTATCGTGATTGAGCTCTTCCCAATAACATACCATTACTAAAACTACTCAATTAGTGCTCGTCCGTTGACCTTGTCATAAGTGTGATACCCTCATAGAATATCTTTAATCTTTTTGGGATAAATTTGTTCTCTCAATATGATCGTACTTTATCTCATGGTAACCATTACACCTTCATGAAAAGTCAATTACTATCAAATAGTAATTAAATCATTCATTACAAAGACAAATGACTCGTGGTCACATTTACTTTTCATCTATCATGTAATGCCAATGAGAGGATATCATTTACCCATGTCTTGGACTATGAATTCCACTATTGTGAACAATGCTACATACTGCAGAAGTTGTATACCCAACACACCTACTTTTGGTTCCTTATCTATTTAAACTCAGGCTTTTACTTACATATAAGCATATGAGTCACACATACATAGTCCATCATCCACTCAGGATTAATGTATGACACACTATGAACATCACAAGTGAATAAATTTATAAATGGATTCAGAACATATTCTACTTTGGTGATGTCCGATATACAGTCAGTCTAGTGAGTAAAATTTATGTCTCTATCTTTTGAGAGTCATCTGCTTCGATACTTAATACGAAATATCTCCCCAATTGGACTTTATAAATAACATATTAGTCTTTCAATCGGTTTGCTCATTTTCTATTAGATTAAGGACATGTTTAGGTTCATCTACTAATATAAGTTGTCTTTTTACATTACAATCTTACCCCGTAATACCGTTTAGTATTAGTTAAACATTAGATAACCAGTGAGCTAATATTTGCTTCCATTTTGCTTTGCATGCAAAAACCATTGATGATAATATACAAAGGGTATTAATGCAATTCATGAATAATTCTATTATACCAAATTGTTTGAAAAAATACAAGTATACATAGATAAAGATACTACACTTAGGGTACTAGATTCAACATGCTGGTGACACTCTTGGTTTAGTGAAAGGGGAGTCGTGGTTCAGAGAATAGGTGCAGCTGTGAGATAGGTTATAGTTTCTTGCAAGTAGTAATATATATAGTCAAAAAGCCTAGAAGGAATTACACTAAGCCATGAATAAGGCACTGCAGCCACTGGGGAGCCGAAGTGGTTGGAAGAGCAGTTCCTATTGGTGAAGAAGAAATGGTAAGTTTGGTGGCTAGAGGATCTTTTAGAGCCTTCACCAGTTACTCTAAGTTACGGAAAAGAACGCTTGCATATTTTAGATGGGTTCTGACATGAATTGAGACAGAAAGACAGGTCTGTGTAAAGTTCAAACACGTAGAAATACCTAGGGTAGGTGGGATGAAAGTGTTGAATGGAGTGGAAGAGTTGACTAGGTTAATTGAGTTGTTAGCCTGGTTGGTTTGATCAACTAGGGTGCCACTTTGAGAATGTGAGATGATGTTGTCTACACTCGCTGCACCAATTATTGATACAGTAATACAATAAGGGAGAAATATGAAGGAAAGGAGAGTGGTTGTTGTGGATGTCGATTCACCTAGTCAGGGCAGAAAGTCGAAGGTTATGGAAACTGATAGTGGAGAGAACTTGAAAGCTGAGGGCTAAAAGAGTGTTAGCATGATGTAGGCTTAGTACTCTTGAAGGGTCGGTCTTTCTTCAACATTCCTAAAGGTATTTATTGGCAAGAATCCTGGGTAATATGGTGTTAACGTGTTGGACTTACCATCTAGCCATCATTGCAGAACCAGTGGGAGGGCTATTTTCGATGGGACGAAGATGTCTGTGAAAGGATAAATCCTATCATTCATTTTGACTCTGATAGGATAAGGCTATTAAGCCCACGTGATTTTTTTGATCGAAGAATTGATGTTCCTAATGAAGATTAAGCCATCTGTTGCCCAGGTAGTCATCTTGGAAGGGTGAGCTCGTAAGTGACATCCCAACTTACGAGAGGTAGGCCTACTGTTCAAGCCTTTTCTTGGATTGCCACATGTCCTAACACAGATGGGGGTATAACACATTTATTATTTACTATTTCTATTATACTTATCATCATATTTATAAAGTCATTAAAATTTGACTTAATAGATCATTTGGTGTTTGAGTTTGACACTTTTTTCGAATATGGTGTCTATGTTATTTTTTGGTGCAATATGGCATATGAATTTGACATGTATATATTCTGGTACCTAAAGATAATGATGTTAACCTTTTAGTGTTTAATTTGGGTTGTAAGGTTGATTAGATGAAAATTAATAGCTAATACTATTATGTTTGATTTTTTCATGATTGTTTTAATAGAATAAACTTAGTGTTAATTGTAAATTTGTTTAGTTTTGTGTTTAATTTGTTAAATAGAGTCTGGTGGGTGTGATTTAATTCAGGTTTTAAGGTTGTTTGATGAAAATTAGTTGTTAATATTATTCGATAATTATGGTCATTCACCAAATTAACTCTAAAACCTAAATTAAATACTAAATAGTTAACCTTGTTACCTTTAGGTACCTAAATGTATAACTTCTATACAAATACCATATTGGACCCCAAAAAATATATGTACCACATTAGAAAAAAATGTCAAACTTATACCAGATTATGTATTAAGCCTTAAATTTTCTTACCTAGTTGATTTTTAAATTGATTTTTGATCCATATTAAAAATATAGCAAGTGATTTCAACTTTTGTAATAAAATTGTAATAATACTTTTCACTTATAATTCAACATATAGTTTAAATACACCGTTGTTTTTTTTTTCAATAAATTGTAATTCCCTAAAATATTTATATATTTAGTATTGTTAGAACAAAAAAGTAATTTGTAACTTGCAATAGTGGCCCACACCGTAAGGATGTGAAAAGACGCTAAAGTAGGGACAATTCACATTGTGGGAGGTGTGGAAAGTTGTCATTATTTGAAAGCTAAAGAGATGGGTGAAACAAAGATTTGAGTAGGGTGAATTCAAGTATGTTGTTCTTGTCTTTCCCCTAACATTAAATAGGAATTTATAGGAAAATGATGTAATACCTTATACCGTGTCCGTTATTGGATCCAAGTTATAAGATGCTACTATAGTTAACTATTATAAACACATATGAAATCGACTTGAATGATCATCCAAATATCAATACAATTAATAACATAAGTATAATATAAATTACAACTAAAATCGAGTCTTAATCAAGCTTATGAAAGCTCTAAATCACACTAGGATTAAACTTAAACTAAAATAAAAAATTTTCAAAATGAATCGAGATGGTACCACAATATTTTAAGCTTGGTATCACGATACCAAAAGCAGTATCAAATTTACAAAATAAACCAAAAGAGTATCGTGGTATCCAAGGTCTGGTATCATTATATCAAAGACAGTATTCAAACATCCCAAACTTAGGATGAAATTTCAAAGAGTTCAAAAGAGGGTATTGTGATATTTAAGGCTTGATATCACGATATTGAAGACATGCCAGTAAACTCCCGATTTGTGCAACAAGCAATATGGTCAAGATCACTTAAGCCACAAGCCATACCAAATCAAACACAATCCTATCAAAAACTATTTAAACATACCTAAACAACACTTAATTCAAATATCCTTAATGTCTACCCAATATGCCACAATTGGCACCACAATTCAAACATTATACATTATACATTCAAGCATAATCAACCTAACATTTCTTACCTATCCATTCACCAAGTCATTAACAAATACCATTAGCCACATTCATCTAGTCAAGTTCACTTAAATACCAAATAGATGAACCTCAAATCACCAAGCAAAATAACAAAATAGGTAACTGGTATGCATTTATCAATTCATCTAAAACAACTACTAAAGCTTACAAGTTGAGTATCTACTTCTTATACCAAAAGGCACAAAACATAACAAAAATAATTATTTATATTCACACTAAAATCCTATTTACATGCCACTTATAATCGGGCCAAAATATAAAAAATAGCTATCAAAATTTGATGATGGATAGTGTGATATCTAAAACTATCTAATCGACAGCTCAAGTCTGACAATCTACAAGAAAGAAAACGAGATAAGGTAAGCTTACTTAAAGCTTAGTGAGTTCGTAAAACATAACAATACATACCTGACATATTAAGCATACAATTCATACTTAACATAGAATTACCATATCCTTGTCATGTTTCATATTTCCTACTATATCAAATGGTTAGATATGAACATATAACATCATCAAGGTGACAAGATATCAAAATTCACATACCAAATACCAAACAACATAAACATAGCTCTTCATGTAAAAAATGGTGATAATCGACTAAGGAAGAAGAAAGTGAATGGTAAAATGTGTTTATGTTTTCTTCACTTATTTTATTATTAACTTAATAATATTTTTAACATATAAAACTTTAAAATTTTGTCCAACTAAATAAAAATGGTTTAATTATCGCTTCAACCCTCATATATTTATTTTTCAACCCTTTTAACTAACAAAAATAATACATATTAACTTTTGCAGCTTTTACGATTTAGTCTTTTTTACTTAATTAACTATCCAAATGTTAAAATTACCAAACCAAAATTAAATACGACACTCTATAACCTTGTAAATATTAAATAAATAATATTTATTGACTCATTGGTAGAAATTGTGGTCCTGAAACTACTATTTTCAACTCCATTGAAAATAGGCTACTACAAATAAGGGTTGATTGTTGTCCCCATTTGCTAGGCATTAGTGTTAGTGAATGTCAACATAACGTTCAGTTGAACTTGACTGAAAGAGACTATATAGAAGATCTGCTAGATATGATGGATTTATAGGTGTCCTCAGGGGGTCTTCTTAACATATATTTTTTAAAATCATCTGGGTCCGAAGATGCAACTCTTGAGCTCAAAGGGCAAAGCTTGTTGAGCTCGGGTTCAAGTGATGAAGCAATATGAGGGATACGCCACTATAGTTTAGGTCGAGTTGTGGTGTATGGACAATTGTTATACCCTCGTATTTCAAATGAGAGGCCCACTAACATAAAAGCCCAGCTTCACAATTCGACCTAAACTGTGGTGACATAACCCTCTTATTGTTTCTCCCTTTGAACCCGAGCATCACATCTTCACCCAAGTGCTCTATCTTCGAGACGTAGATAATCCAAAGGAAATTTATTGGGAAAACCTCTGAAAACACCTATAAACCCGTCACATCAAACAACTCTCTCGTTTGTTCTCTTCAAGTCATGATGAAAAGGTAAAATTAGAAGTAGAAATGTAATATCCTACACCTGACCAGTCGTTGGATCCAAATGTGTTATGTCACATTACATTGTCAAAGCAACTTAGGCTAATTTGACACTAATCCATAAATTTTAGTTCATAATTATCATCCATATCAATTAAATCACCTATTATATTCATACATATAAATCCATAACACATAAGCTTTTAATTCATTAAGTTACGAGGTTATACGGGGTCAATTTTAAATTTAGGACTTAAATCCAAACTCAATTTCCAAATTTCAATGTTAAGTTTCAAGACATGAAATTCCTTGTCTCGAAACAGGTCTCATTTTAATTAAGAAAATTTTAATTTGATGAAGAGCCTTGTCTCAAAACATTACACAAAAAAGCATTCAAAGTATCTTAAAAATACCCAAAGGAAACAACATATCAAGCTTCTAAAGACAAATTTATTATAACAAGATGTTCACAAAAAAAAGGGGTCATAGTAATAATTATTTTGTTTTCAAAAGATATATCTTCGGGAATAATACCGAAATTAAAATATTTCCCTTTCATTGTTACAAAAAGATTTGAACACAATTTCTTCGGTTCAGTAATAGAAGGGGAGAGTATGTCAACTAAGTCAAGAATGCTATACAAGGTGTTGAGTTTAACTCATCTATGACCAAGTAGACTGTAAACCAATTAGATATTTCTTACAATGGTATTATGAATGTTCATAACACTTTTAAAGAAAACTTGCTTAGCCTCATCATAAGCTCGATTAATAAAAACTTCCTAAATATTTGCATTAAACTTCACCTGAAGCTCCCTCATCGTTAATTCATCTCGGGTTTGCATCATTTCCTTAGACAATCTCTCTAATAAAGTTTCTAATTGAGACTCATGGGCAACATGAAGGTTACCTTGAGCCCTAAGATTAAGAATAGCACTAATATACTCTTTTTCCTTAAAAAATATTTCCCTTTAATGCTCAGCTTTTGCTACATTAGGTTTATACTTCTTCTCCTAAAATGCAACTTGACCTTTCACTTCTTTCAACTCTTTTGAATGGTTAGACGAAAAACCCGATGAAGGCTTATTTCTAATCAAATGAAAACACTCAAAACCTCTCCTTCTATGGCCAGGTCGTCTATCATTTCTTAAAGAACCATGCTCATTTCCCTCATTCCAATAATGTCTATTTGCCTCCACTACGACATCCTTTAAATAAATAAAATTTTCCATTTTGTGACTTATGTCATTATGAAATCTAATTCTTTTAGATAAGTTATTCCTCTGGTAAATTAGCTTCATCAAAGGTAATGTATCAAGGATCCCATGATTTTAAAATTGGCTTTAATAATTCTACGAATTTTCGTAAGCTAAAGTTGGAGTTCAGATTTTGAACAATTTGATCCTTAAAGGTAGAAAAATGTCATATCTCAGGTGATAAGGGAAATGGCTATTGATTTTAGAGCTAGAGTTAAGGTTGGAGCTAAGACTTTGAGCAGTTTTATCCTCAATGGTAGGTAGAGGTTGTATCCTAAGTGATAGGGGAAAAGCTTGTTGATTTAGGTGGGCATTGTCACACCTTGGTATTTGGACTAGATGTCTATGGTATTGGTTACCGCACGAGTCATTAGAATGATCATATGAGTGTGTGTTTAGTTGAGATTGACCATTTTGACTAGTTTGAAAGCCTTGGATGAAGGGATTGTTGGTAGTGCTTGATTTTCAAGGATATTCTCATCGAAATGAGCCATGTCGTCTTGCTTGCTACACCAAAATTTAAAAGTCCAATAGTTATAGAATATTAATTGACAAAAGACTTAAGGATTTATATGGAAAATAACCAAATGTCTAAAATGAAAATTAAAACAGTCCCAAATGAGAGTTGCTGGATGATAAAGCCATATTCCATTATGAATAAATAATAGTTAGTTCAAGCTATTAAAACTAAGTTTAAGGTAATTAAGCTAGATAAATTATGATTAATTAATGTATAAAAAGATGAGTTAGTGGAAATTCAACCATCTTCTTCAAACATCTCACTGCCCACCATTGTTGAAAACAAAAGAAAAACCTTCCAACCTTTAAAGCATTTGGCCAAGAAGAATATAAGGTAATTAAGTCATTTTTCATGTATTTTTTTTATAAATTTGAGTCATGGAAGCTTGATTTATCTAGCTCATTTACCAATTTGATGAATTGTTGAAGTTTTAGGTAGTTTCCATTGTTGATAAATTGATTCATTAGGCTTGACATTGATAGATTGTATGTTTAGAATATGAAAAGGACTAGATTGTAAAGTTAATTTAGCTTATTTTTTTAACTTTGTTACATTAAGGACCAAATTGAATAAATTTAAAACTGTTCATGAAATTATTTTATAAATATAAAATATAAAGTCTCTAATGAGAATATGTGAAATCTGATTTTAATCCGAAGCTAGGAATTGAAAGCTGTGATTATCTTGAGTTTAGGGATTAAATTGAATAAAATGTAAAATGTGTAGAAAAATAAAAATATGGATTTACTAGGATCATGCATCTTATAATACTGTGTAATATTGTTTGGTATTTATTTTTGAAACAAAATATTTGTATATGTATGATAGATGCCCATGTGAACTTAGTAAAATGTTAGGATACGGTTGGCGTGCTAATAGGGTCATATACACACTTGTACGGGATCTGTGATTGTACGAATATTATTATAAGTTATATTTAGATCCATCATCTTTTGTGGGTTATCGAGTATTATAAGTCTCTACAAAGACTTTGATGTGGTGGAGGGATCTATTAGTATATCAATATGCATTTGATGCCTACGACCTTTGCATTTCATTGCCCTGGTGAGATGTAGTTTAAGATTTTATGAGCTATATGGTTTTGTGTAGTTCACCCGTGTATCCAATTCCATTTTACGATCAAGGAAAACACTATAATTGAAATTGGAAACTTGTTAATTGAAATTGAAAACTTGAAAATGTAATGAAAATGGATTCTATAAACCAATTCGATATGACATTGAAATGAATAATGTGAATTTGGTATAAATTTATAGATTGATAATAGAGTATGGAAATGAAAGGAATAATGTGAATTTGGTATGGTCCGATGGGTTGATGTTTGAATATGACATTGAGATGAATTGTAATGACTCGATTTCCAATTGTGTCAGAAAATACAATTTTGGGCCCCCGTTTCTATAAATCGAGTCTGTAAATATTAAATAGGGATACTTATGGAGTTATTATATAGATGTATAAAAAAATGGTTAAGTAATTTAGCCAAAAATGTGGTTAAATAAGGCTTAGGGACTAAATTGTAAAAGTCCAACTGCTATATGTAACACCTTAAAATTAGTATTCGTGATTTGTTAGATTTTATCATTAGGAAGTACCTATTTTAGTGATTAAGAGCTTTAATTATGTGTTTAGGGTCTTGGGTTCAAATCTAAAAATTCAATTATTTTTATTCCTAGGCTTATTTTTGTTCGTTGGGCTTAAATATTATTTTCAGTTGATTTATATTAGAATGAATCTGCTGGTTTGAGTGGTAAGGTGTTAGTTAGTTTACTTTGTGGTCTTGTGTTTGACTCTTTACGTAAGCGGGTTGGTAATATTTTTGCTATTTTTATTTGGCTGACCATTTAGTTGTTGTGGTGTAATTGAACTCTATTATCAATCTATAAATTTATACCAAATTTTGAATTGTTTTAAATAGGTTTTGTTTTAAAAATAAATAAAGTAAAGTAAATAAAATATGTTGCTTTTATCCTATTACTTTTGAAATCAATTTCATTTTGTTTTATTATTATTTAAAAAAAAACAAAACCCACGTTCCTATTTCTGTTTTTCCCTAAAACCCACACCGTAATCCCAAATTTTGTTATTTGATTTTACTATCAATTTTGATTCATTATTAATATGAACAATAATTCAATAGATTTGAATTTCCTTTAATCTTTTAGGTTGTTTTTGTGTTCAATTCGTGGATTCTACTATGTTCTCTATTGACGATCTTGCTTCTTATTCTTTCTTACTTTTAAGTTTCGTTACGTAATTTGTTGTGCTTTCTTTAGTAAGTTCGAATTTTGGGAGTTCTCTTTTGAATCTTGATGTAGAAATTTTGTTTTTATGGGGATTGTGATTATAGTCCGGTTAGAGGTTCATTGAGACTTGAATTAATTTCATAGGGTTTTCATTGTTAGGTGATAATTTTGATACACCCAGCCTTCCTTCGGCATCGTAATTTCGCGAGGTTGTTGCCTGCTTAATGGTAAGAGTATGAAGGTGTTTTGTTGTATTGGAATAGTTCGATTCTTGGTTATTTCGTGTCTCATTATTGTAATTAATTGTATTATATGTCATATTTAGGTGTTGAGATTTTTGTAGTTGCATTCTCGTCGAAATTGAACCAGACATGTATTGAGAACACAAAAAACAACGAACAGTGAAAGTAGAAAAATTATTTTGTCGACGCAACACGGCCATGTGCCAGGCCGTATGGGCTACACGGGCGTGAGGGCCCAAAATTTTAATTTTTTTCCCAAGACTTCACACATCGTTTCGGTCGATCATAGGCCCTACCATGGGGTCGGTATGTGATTAAATAATCTATAGAATATGGAATCCGTTCATTTATTAGTATACCTCTGTTATATGTATGGGCATTTGAGATAACATATGATAAGTTAATCTTGTAATAGGCTATCTGTTATGACATGCGTGTATAACTGTAGCATGTATGATTTCTGTTCTGGTTATATCTGCATCGAGAACGGGTTATATTATGTGGAGGAAGTGTTTTTGTGAGAGGCGATATCTCGCCTATTATACTGGCAGCACAACTGCAAATGTTCTAAAAAGTGTCATAATGACACTAAGTGGTGTGCATGGTTAGATGGGTGTTTCGTACCCTATATGATGTGTTGGGATGGTCGGAAATGGTATGCGGTGGTAGGGGTAGAAAAACATGTTTGTATCTGTTCCACTCTAATATGATTTTGTTTCTGTAAAATCTGTCTTATATAAATTTATTGTTAAAGTTATTTGTTACACACTAAGTTTTGACAACTCACATTCTATTTGACAAATATATTTTCAAGTAATTCTCATACTTAGGTGGGTCGGTACAACGGGAGCTCGGTTATTAAATTTTTGGGTTCATTTTAATATTTTTGATTTGGGATTTAAGTGTTTTTGTAAATTTTGGACTTTTGGACTTAATTTTTCGTTTCTGTATAATATTGTTAAACGTTTTACTGACAACAATGATTTTTGTTTCAAAAACAACGGGTTTCAATTAACAAAACTGTGTTTTCAAAAAATACATCTTTCTAAGGGTTTTCGCTGCAAAATCATAAGTTTTAGAAAATATAATTAAATATAGCTTTTAAATAAATAGTTAGGTAAGATATGTTTTTGAATAATCTGGGATTTTAAGAGTTTGCGACGAGTTTCAAGATACATGAAAACCAAATTTTTAATCCCTTTATGTAACAACTCCAGATTTGGCCATAAAGTCTAGACTGGGTTTGGGGTGTTACACTATATATTTTAATTAGGAAAAGGTTTATGGACTTAAATAGCAATTATATTAAAAAATGGTTAATATACCAATTATAAATAGGTAACAAGGAGGGATGATGGTGTGGATGGCTTTATATTTAGTTAATTGGTTATTAAGGTTTAATTAAGTTTAAGTTAATTAATTAAGTTTAATTATAATTAAACTAACTATATAAGCAAAACTTAGTGGAAAAAAAGATGAAAAAGTCATCATCTTTCTCCTTTTATCACCGTCCACCATTAAAACCTAAAGAAGAAAGTATTCAAGCTTTATTCAACATTTAGGCAACATTTACAAATAAGACTATAGCCATCTTTCCTTTATATTTGTGGAAATTGAATTATAGGAGCTTGATTTAGTTAGTCGATGTAACAATTCTTTCAATTGGTGAAATTTTGATAAGTTTCCATTGTTGAGAATTGGATGAATTAGGTGTGAAATTGATATAAATTAATTTTAGATTATAAAAGGACTAAATGGTAAAGGTTAACAAACGTGATTGTTAGTTTTTTTATATTAGGGACAAATTTGAATAAAATACAAACTTGTTATGAAATTGTGTTAGGAATAGAAAGTAAAAGGTCCCTAATGAGTAAATGTGAAATGATATTTTAATCTGAACTTCTTTATCGAAAGTTATGCTTGTCCTAAGTGTAGGGACTAAATTGAATAAATTATAAAATATGTTTAGCTTTGTATTTGAATGTGAATTGGATGAAATTTGATATTGTTTAATTGTTGAATTATTATTCGTAGCTAAAGATGACGTTGGGCCGTTAAGAAGGAAAAGCGAGAGCCGACAACGAGTGACGCGATATATCGGTTTGTGTTTCTATGATTCGGGATCAATTTAATTATTGCATATTTGACATATTTTGCATAATGTGGCATTAAGGTGAGTTGACAATAATTATTTGAATTGAATTGTTATGATTGAGATTGAATATCGAGATAGTTGACTAAATTAAATAGAATAGAAAGTAGCATGACTTAATTTATAAATGATATTTGGTATGAAATTGAGTTGAAACATGTTATATGATGAATTGATGATAAATTGAAAAATGATAGAATGTGAATTGAACAATATGATGAAATTGGAAAATTGGTTACCTTATTAATTGTTTGGGCAGAGTCAGATATAGTTGGCATGCTATAAGATAAATTGAGTATGGTTACTTCGACTATATGCCGATGAGCATTGGGCTCATTTTCTGTTGAATCTAATTGTACCTACGCGTTAAGCTGGTGAAGGTTTAGTAAGCACTACAAGATGATAATAAAAAACACAGCAGAGTATTTAAACTTACTAATTTAAAACATAATCACATACATACACATTTCTACAATTATACCATTACCTCATCAAAATCATACTTACTTTTGAAAGTTATCGAACTTACCATAACACTTTGATGGCTCGTTTTGATCACATTTCATAACCTTTGCCCACAGTAGACTATATAGAACATTTAGGATATACGAAACAAGTACGGAGGTGCATTCCTATGCACTAATAAATAGAGAACAGTGATGTGTTACACACAGAGCACTAATGTGCTGATAATCAGAGAGCACATTGAGGTTCCTTAATGGCATGACACTATAATATCCTAATAGTTCTAATTTTGTCTACTTGGGCATTGAAATTGAATTTCATACAATTATTTACATTATATATATTTCAAAAAAGATTTCACATTTTTCATTTTTTACAATTTAGTCCCTAATTAATAAATTACATGCATAATACCTTTTTCATACACATTTCTTTTTCTCAACATCATTATTTAAAATTCAACCAAATATACCATTTTATATTCTTCACCTATACTTTTCTTAACATATTTCATAATTTCACAATTTAGCGCTTTATTTAACATATTATTTACATAACTATCCTAATTAATTTCCATACTACAACGTAAACATCTAAGGAAAATAAATTAAAAACCTTGTAGTACTTTCAACAAAAGTTGAGATGATATTTTTTTCTCCTCTTCTCACTCCTTGGCCTTCTCTTTTCCGTTTGCTTCAATTTCATAACAAACCTATAACATTTACATGTTAAAAACCATAATCAAGTGATTTTTCTATGCTATTTAATAGGAATAAACATATATGGCATGAAAGTTTCATCATCTCTTACCTTTAACCCTCTGAGATCAAAATCCTAATTCTTACTTTCTATCTCCTTTTAACACATTTATGGAGACTCTTTTCATGAAACTAATACGCTCACTAGTCTTCTCTATTATTTTTACTAAAGAAACAACAACAAAAAAAGAGAGAAAAGAAGAAGAAGAGTTTGAGCTTGGAATAAAGTAACTTTGTAACTAAGAGTGATTGGACTTAATAGATTTAGCAACCAAATGGTGATTGAGTTCAACGTGTCACTAAGACAATGCTAAATTAAGAACTTCGTTATAAAACTTTTTGAAGGAAACAAAATTATTTGTATTTTTTAAAATTAAATATTAACCATAGTTTTTAATAAATAATTATCCAGCCAAAACTAGTACTTGGTAATCCCACTCAAGAATAACGGATGTTTATATAAACTTACCAAAAGTTGTTGATATGCACTTCTATCTTTGACTTTCATATACGTATATCTGTTATGTGAGAAGTTCTTCCCTACCGTTAATTTCATTAAAAAAAAATCTATATGCTCCGATGTATCAGTGACATTTAATTACAAATGGTCAGGTGAAAACAAACAAATAAACATGACTCAATGATGCAAAGCAACAAAAATGGGGTAACAATCACATAGCCTGCAATTAGGTTTAGCCGCCAATGTTGTCTGGTCATATAAATAGGGCCCCTTGTTAAAATAATAGGTGAGATAATAATAATGGGTGCCCCACTCCCACAACGTCCATAAATAAATAAACAAACAAACCACCAATTATGGATCCCCCATTTCCCACCCCACCGACCCACGTATAGTGCTTGCAAGTTTCATAATTTACAATGCCCATTTTTTAATGGTTATGAATTTTCTCTTCTCCTTTGCTTACCTTTTTTAAAAAAAAAATTATATCTCTAATGTATTAATAGTAGGAACTTATTCTAATTAAGCATGGCTTGGCATGCCTGACAAGTTTAGCTTTAGGACAAGAATCTCCACCCCTTGTTGATAAAAGATTCCATGCCACATCAAACTTTCTTCTTTACCTTTTAAAACATTATTATCATTATTGTTATTCAATGGGCATATGAGTTTATTCTTTGCACCAAACCCATCATTTATCACAATTTCTTTTGCTTCAGCCATGTAACCTAATCATGTGAAGGTTTAAATTATTAGATATGTACATATACAATTATATGTGTATGGGCAAATAACCATAAAGCGAAAAAAAAGAGAAGAATGGTACCGGTCAATGTGTTCAACCTAATATATATATATATTTTATATATACTAAAATATATTAATTAGTTTTAATTCTGATTTTTTTTCTATAACATTGAACCTTATAATTTAATCTTGAATTATGGTTTCTTTCCTCTTACATTCAACCTTATAATATGTTCTAATTTAACTAAAACATACAAAAAGTACAAGGACTTGAGTATAATTAACCCAAACATAAATACATACTACAAACTGTTGGCCCAAAAATAAATTCATACAAAATGCAATTACTGAAACATTGCAACACTATATCGCGGTTGGTCTCCACCCTCTGATTAGATAATATTCAAACGGCTCCACTTTCATAATCCTTGTTTTGGGCTCCACTGTAATTTCAATAAATTTCAATGGGCAATCCTCATAAATTAAAACCCATGAATAGCAACTACAAAAAAAAATAACTTCCAGTGTGCCAAGTAACATACCATTTACAGATATTATAATTTATTTATAAATAATGTCATTCATCAAATCTATAACCAACAACCAAAACCAACCAAGAATAGAAAAAGCAGACTCAAAATACAGCTAAATTCCTGCTTCTTGATCCTCTCCTTGTCCTACCTTTTCCTTCCCCTCATTCTCTCCGACGCCAGAAAGGATGCTCTCATCGAAGGATGGACGTCGATCAAGAACATCAAGGATCCGCACATGACAGAGATCACAGAATTTGCCGTCGACGAGCATAACACGCAGTTAAAGGGGAGTTTGAAGTTGGAAGAGGTAGTGAAAGGCGAGACTCAGGTGATCTCCGGGATCAATTACAAGCTGGTTCTGCAGGCAAAGGATGGAACAGCTGATAACTCATGCGAGGCTGTGGTTTGGGAGAAGGCGTGGTTGAAATTCAGGAAGCTTACCTCCTTTACCCTCGTCAAGGGTTAGAATATTTTATTATATAATAATACAGATATTCATGTATGTTATCATTTTTCTGTTACTTAACTGAGTGGAGAATAAAATCTTGGTAATACACTGTTTGGGTTTTTAAATTTTGATATTAAGAAATTGCTTTTACCCTCTCTTTTTTTTTTCTCATTTCTCGTATAGTAGATATTCTTATATTCATATATTTTAAAAAGATTAAAAAGGAAAAAGAAAATATTTATTTCTCATAAAATGATGGTATCATTTGGGAGTTGAGTTCGATGGCTGGTAGAGAAGTTGTGGTATTGTTTAAGTCTAACCATGAGATATGGTGTGGTGATTACTTACCTCATCCTTTAATTATATGGTTGGAGTTCAATTCTCACTTGTGGGAATAGAGCACATTTTATGGTCAGTCGATTATTTTTTTAGAAGAGCAACTGCGATGAATTTTCGATATATTACTTTTATGATGTGAATGTTATTTGTGACTATCATTTGGAAAGTTACGATCAAATATACAAAAAGTATAAGGAATGAACATATTTTAACCAAAACATAAATACATACTACAAATTGTTTGGCCCAAAAATGAATTCATACAAACTGTCAAACTTTGAGATTATGTAGTATGTATTTATGTTTCATGAGAACCTGAAACCAATCTCTAGGTTTTTAGGGTCAACTTTGACTGTTTTTTTATATTCTTAGACTAGCTTTTTGGTGATTCTTGTTTCTAAAACATAATGCTTTTTAAATCACCTAATTTTGAGGATGTAGTTTGACATATGATCGATTTTGTAAAGCAATAAAGGCAAATTTGTATTGACTTTTCGAGAACTTCTAATCATATGTTTTGATGATTCTTGTGCCCAAATAATGGATTTTCAATTACTATTCAGAATGGTTTTTAAATCACTTAATTTCTAGAGTTGTAACATGAGATATGATTATTTTTGTAAAGGAGTGCAATTCCTTATAAAAAGTTTTGAGTTTAATCGCAAATCAACTTCTCTAATGTGTCAAAATAGATCATAACACAGCTAAATAATAGATTATCAATGTTCTATTTTTATCAACTATCCAAGTTGATACTAGTTACATAAAAAAAATTTAAATATTTCATTGTGCAACCTACACGTTTTTCTAAAAAAAGATACATTAATATTTTTGTCACCTAATTATAAAAAATTATAAAATATCACAAAATTATTTAATTATCTTTTTATCACCATTTGACTAGTGTAAAAATAACAACACGCAATAATTTAAGATAATTAAATAAAATAATAAAACTAAATAATTAAAAATTTATTTTGTAACTTTTCCCAAAATGGAAATTCACTGATAATTAAATTACTATTAATATATTTTACCTAAAAAAGAAGATGGAGTGATATGGGGCGTTGGATCGGTGGGCCCGACACACAATGAAGCGGAGATCCCAACCAAAGTGAAGTTTGGTTTGGTAGTAGTAGGTCACTCAACTCATCTCGTATCAGTTAATGTGCTGTCTGTCTGACTGACTGACTCTGAGTAGGGGAAACAAAGAAGAAGAGAAAAAGAGACAAAGGCCTTAGCTTAGCTTAGCTTGGGCCTTCCCCCAAAAAGAGAAAAATGTTGTCCATTCGATCCCTTACTACTACCAAGTTGGTGGTGAGAAGCTGTAGTTACTACTATTCTTCTTCCACTGCATCGGCTGCGGCTGTTGAAGCTGAGAGAACTATCCGGGAAGGCCCTAGGAACGACTGGACTCGCCAACAGATCGACTCCATCTACCATTCTCCCCTTCTTGATCTCCTTTTCCATGGAGTCCGTCTCCTTCTCTTCCTTTCCTCTTCTTATTTTTACATCTTATCTGTGACACATGGCTCTAAATCTTATCTACTTCATCCTAGGCTCAAGTTCACAGATATGCTCATAACTTCAGAGAGGTGCAGCAGTGTACTCTCCTCTCAATCAAGACTGGTGGATGTAGTGAGGATTGTTCCTATTGCCCTCAATCCTCTAGGTACCATACTGGCCTAAAGCCCCAGAAGCTCATGACGAAGGATGCCGTTATGCAGGCAGCTAAACAGGTTACCACCTTTTTTTCTTTTCTTTTAAGTTTCATTTTTGTATTCCAATCTTTCTCATCATTGCTGAAACTAGTAGGGGCTTCTAGTTTTGAATTAGTATTCATAGATTGCATTGTATTCCCTTTTTCCATAAATTGGTATTGCAATTTAACTTTGCAATGTAAGACGTTTATCACCACTTTGCAATTTAATGCTTGTGCGGTGCACCCTAACTGCCTCACTGTGCTCTTTTCTGGTTACGTACTGACAAATTTTGAGTTAATAAGGGACCTTCTTCTTTTCCTTTTCTGGGGAAAGCATTACTCTCCACTTTTTTCTTGTTTCATGGGCATTTAGTCAAGTTATTAACTGATGTAGTAGGAAACTTTTACATGGAGGACATAATAGAATTCTTATACCTGCACTAGGTTAGTTTCTTACTGTCTTCCGCTCCTCCTCATAGAATATGTATAAACTGCTATATAATGTACTTTGAGCCATGATTTGTGTGAATTATACTTCTTGTAGCATGGTATTAGTGATTTGTATATTTTCGGCAGGCTAAAGAGGCTGGTAGTACACGCTTTTGCATGGGTGCAGCATGGAGAGACACAGTCCGAAGGAAAACTAACTTCAACCAAATTCTTGAATATGTAAAAGAAATTAGGTAATAATGCATCATTGATGTTAGATTGCTTATAGTGAAAGTCAGAGCTCAAATAATTGTTTTTTATGATGCGACTTTTGTTACCTAGCTTATAGCATACATTTCAAGTGAACTTGATTCTGTGAAGTTATTAAAACAATTGGTAACATGCTTGTCTTCCGCATGAAAATCTGAAAAACACCCACAATCTTCAGTGAAAAAACATTTGTAAACTTTATTTTCTTTTCATAAATAGTAGTATATATGTGTGTGTGTGTATTTCATAGAATGCTGAGGTTATTATGTTGTGAACAGCATTCTTTAAAGATTTTCTTCTTCTTTTTCTTCCATTTTCAAATGTTTTGATCATGCCATTGCTCTAATTAATATTTGTCTCTAAGGTCTTTTTTCATTTTTCCATCAAAAGTCAAACAACATTTGAAGTGTCTATTGTTTACCAGGGATATGGGGATGGAGGTGTGTTGCACTTTGGGCATGCTGGAGAAGCAGCAAGCACTTGAACTTAAGAAGGCAGGTCTTACAGCTTACAACCATAATCTCGATACTTCAAAAGAATATTATCCCAACATTATTACAACAAGAACCTATGATGAGCGGTTGGAAACCCTTCAACATGTCCGTGAAGCAGGAATTAATGTCTGTTCAGGTGATTGGTTAAACACTATAATATATCATAACTGAAAGCATTCTCTCACCATATGATTTGTTATCTAGTCATTTAGCCCTATAAGTCAATAATATCCAAGCTTCTTTATCTTCTTTATTATCTTCCTGTTGAGAAAAACTGTTTTAGTTGGTTATTTATGTGGAGTGGCAGGAAATTCGCAACTGGGTTTCTTGTTTGGCACTTTTGTCTTTTAAAATCCTTTTGAGTAAATTTAACAATGCTACGTTAACCTCTGGATAAGCTTTATCATTAAGCTTCTATATATATCCTGAGTTTTATCTAATGAATATTAATTATATTTTCTTCTAAGTGAAATAATGCTAATTTACTTAACTTTTTAACAGGGGCATTATAGGGCTTGGAGAAGCAGTAGAGGACCGGGTTGGTTTATTGCACACATTGGCTACACTCCCCACTCACCCAGAGAGTGTTCCCATTAATGCCTTGGTTGCGGTGAAAGGCACACCTCTTCAAGATCAAAAGGTAATTCTAACCTCGACAGATAATGTGCAACACTGGCATTGGAACTCGTTTCATTGTTCTTTTTTTCTCTTTCCTTGTTTTCATCTTTATTGCTATAATGGTACCACTAAGTACAGATTCGATGATGTTTGCACCAGTAAGACTTTTGTGCTATCTTGTAATAAAAATGCAAGTGAACAACTTTCACTCGGTCAATAAAACTCTTTGTTTAGTGAAGATAGAAGTCAACAGTTTGCAGTCCATAAAACTGTGTTTTGTAACTTTATTGGTTGTTTTTCTGTTTGATTCCTTATGGTTTTAGTATATTTTTTGGTTGATTCAATGTAATTGAGGACCTCTGCTGTCTGAGGCAGTGTTCGGACGTTTCTTCTTTGGAATGAAGTTCCAAGTTAAATTTTGAAAGAAGATAGTATAAGTTCTCCTGCCAATTTGCTTCCTCTTGTTTACACTTGTTTTCCTCTATCTACTTGTTTCAACCCATTTGTTCTTGTTTTGAGCAAACTTCATATTTGATACAGAACATTTCTTTCATCAGAGAGAAAAATGGAACTAGGATATTTCTAGATTGCATCTCTAACCTTTGTCTTGCTCACTCTAAAGCTCTGCACTCTTGAATGCTACAGGTGCTGCTCTGTCATTTGGTTCTTTCCTCCCTTTGTTTTAGTCCACATTCACCACTACAGCTTGAAGCTTTTTTCTTTTTAATAAAGTATCTGATATGTATATAGTTTTAGGCACCATCACCAGTTTTTACATTCTTACTTTCAAAAGGCATCATTTGCTTATGGTTTTGGATATGCTAGCACTTTGCATTAACTGGACATGAAAGTGTATCGAATTAGGGTGCGTGTTCGACTCATGTATATCCAAATTTCTAAAGTGCTTTTTCATAAATTTGGATGGTTGGACCTGCATACCCTTATCAATCTGACGTGTGGGGCAACTTAATGGATAATGAAGAGCTGGAGCAGCATAAGCCAGCAGTCTAGTTGTAAAGATGAGTGGAAATCTGTGTGCAAGCATCTTATAGTTATTCAATATTGGTGTGGATTGTAAATGCAGTGAAATTGAAATAGATTAAGTTTACACCTTATGTTTGGGTTGTGCATTAGAATTATTTAGTGAGTTTGAGAATGAGTGGCTTAATTAATATTTCTTATCACTTGTTCAGCCAGTGGAAATATGGGAGATGATTCGGATGATTGCCACTGCTCGAATAGTGATGCCGAAATCAATGGTCAGGTTGTCAGCTGGCAGAGTTCGGTTCTCTATGCCAGAGCAGGCATTATGTTTCCTTGCTGGTGCAAATTCTATCTTCACTGGTGAGAAGCTATTGACAACTCCTAACAATGATTATGATGCTGATCAAGTCATGTTCAAAATCCTTGGACTGATTCCAAAAGCTCCCAGTTTTACTGAGGAAGAAGCAGAAAATTATGATGAAGCTGTTTCAACTTCAGGTTGATTTAAAGCAGTGCCTTCTTGATGTAGTTGTAGTATTGTGGTCAGTGACCTTTTTCGTTGTTATGTTTGTTAGTTATTATCTGTAAGGAATTGCCTGCGCAATAATAAATGGCAACGAGCTCTTTTGTTGCCCAGGGTAGTAGTGTCGAAGGCTTAGTCTAATGCAGTGAAAGACTTGTGACATATATTTATTTGATAATTAAAAAAAGAAGATTAGAGTTAACGTCTTAAAATTTATTCTACAAGGTATTGTTGGTATGGGCTTGGTCTCCCAAGTCATATCCCTAAACATGCAAATGGTTGCCTATGCAAATTGTAATGCATGTGGATGATGGTTAGATGCCAAACAGTGTGTCAGCAAACCAAAACAAAGCAAATTCTACAGTGCAGTAGTGTTGCTGAATGGGAAAGGCAAGGCTTTGATTCCCATGCACCAGCCATTTTTGCACGACACGGAAGAATTAGAAACTAATAGCGATAAGCGAGACAAGAGCAAAGGAGGGTTATGCAAACTATTGATCAAAGTTGATGGTTGGCAGACCTCTATTAGAGATTGGAAGCAAACAAAATAAAGAGCATGCAAGTAGAGCGCGGATCAACTCCTGAGATGTCGATTAGATATGCATCAAATTCAAGCATGATACTTTTGAATTAAGCAGTAGAAGTATAGTATTAATATTAGAAGTGACAAGTATAAAAATACACCTGGGAAAGAAGCACCTGAGATGTCGATTAGATATGCATCAAATTCAAGCATGATACTTTTGAATTAAGCAGTAGAAGTATAGTATTAATATTAGAAGTGACAAGTATAAAAATACACCTGGGAAAGAAGCACCGTGCCAGGTTACTGCAGAGACCGTATCCCTAACCCTGCGTGTTCTGATAGTGAACCTCAGGCAACCGCAATAGCAGATTGGCTAATTTTGGAATATCCGATGTGACAAGGGTATTTGATTCCTTTCCTTTAAATTCATAGCAACCGAAAGAATAAAGGAAAAAGTATATGCCAGAAGAGTAGAACCCAAGTCATGTCAATAATATTGTACCAAGATCTTTTATGCATAATTTTAGCTGGTCTCCTGCCTTTTAAATGTGTATGAATGCGGCATTGCCAAGCAAAGTCATACTTGAATAGAATGATATATGTGTGTGTGTGTGATCAACAAAAACTAGCCATGCAAGGCAGATCAATCTGCGCTAGACATGAAGAAGAAGAAAGCAAATTATTCTCTTATTGTTTTCTCTATTTATTAAGTCACAAACTCTGGCTGCTTGCATGCCACAGACTTCTCTGATGATGACATTGCAGTTTTCTTCCTCTGGTACCCCAGTAAATGTCCAGGCGAAACATTTCCTTATTCCAGGATTGGGTCGTTATGATCACAAGTACTCACCAAAGCTTCCTTCTAAGTTCCCGAAAGCATCCATATTCAACTCGCATCAAATTCCGAATCCTATTTTGCACCAACCACCAGTAAATCAGGTCCATCCTTCTTATACATTTTATGTTGGGATCTTAACTCATTGAATATTTCCATATTTCTTATTGCTTTTAATCCAATGTGTATTGTTTGTTACCGAACGTGTTTCTATAAAATAATTTTGCCTCATCCAATGGCAGAGTGTTGCTGCAATAGTATTTGGAGACGGATCAGAGTCAAGGCTTTACCCATTGACAAAGAGAAGATCAGAAGGGGCTATTCCCATAGCATCTAACTACAGACTCATTGATGCAGTTGTTAGCAACTGCATTAACAGCAACATAAATAAGATTTATGCTCTCACACAATTCAACTCTACTTCTCTCAATTCCCATCTGTCAAGAGCCTATTCTGGAGCAAGTCTTGGGAAAGAAGGGTTTGTCGAAGTAATTGCAGCATATCAGAGCCCTGAAGATCTGGGTTGGTTTCAGGTATTACACAGCGGTGTACTGAATCATATTGTATATAGTAAAACTACAATAATAAATTCAATGCTTTGAATTGTTGTGCAAGGCACACACCTGTAGCACGTTCATGTATTAAAGCAGTAACAGTTGTCAACATAGGCACGATTTCGTGACTTGCACTTATATTTTTTCTCAACACCAGGGAACAGCTGATGCTATAAGAAGATGCCTATGGGTCCTAGAAGAGTATCCAGTAGCGGAGTTTCTGGTCCTTCCTGGCCATCATCTCTATAAAATGGACTACCAAAAGGTGATAGAATCCCATCGCAACAGAAAATCCGACATAACTATTGTTGCTTCAAATGGTATTACCAAGAGAGATCAAGACCAAGGTGTTGGTGTACTGAAAATAAATACGGAAAATCAAGTCATGCAGTATAGTTTGAAGTCAAATAAAGAACCCGTGAACTATGCAGTCGTAAGCTGTCTTCGTGAACTTTGCTTTTCTCTCATTTTGATGTCACATAATTACAATTACTAAAATTTCCTTGAGCAGAACTTGTGAAAATTGGTTTCAGGCTGAAACTTTGACCAGATGCAATGACTCTAGTTATAGTTATATTCCAAGTATGGGAATCTACCTCATCAATAGAGCTACAATGGTAAATCTTCTGAATAATCATTTCCCCAAGGCAATGGACTTTGGGACTGAAGTGATACGAGGTGCACTATCTCTCGGAATGAAGGTCCTCGGACTTACTAATTGTGTATACAAATAAATGCATTAATTTAACCACATAGTTTCAAAAAAGTCAATGAATGACGATCTTGTCCTTTTGCTTATGGGACAGGTTGAGGCATATCTGTTTGAAGGCTATTGGGAGGACATGAGGAGCATTGAAGCATTTTACCAAGCAAATATGGAATGCATAAAGAAACTAAACACGGGATACAAGTTAGTACTTTACTTACCTATGGAAGCCTGAAAGTAGAAATAATGCTATTATTGCATCGTCGAACTGAATATTTCACTTAAAATAATGAATATGTAGACTAATAAACTAATACGAACTTTATATATATATATATATAAATTCTTTGATAGCAGCTTCTGTGATCGAGATTCTCCAGTCTATACTATACCTCGAAATCTCCCTCCTACCGTCGTAAATGATGCCATGATAACAGATAGTGTGATTGGAGATGGTTGCATTCTCAACGTAAGTATAAAATTTTCTGGAGGACTCTCCAACCTCTCTCTAAAATTTGATCATAAGCGTTTCTAGTAGAAAAATATGCATGCCTTTGGTGCAGAAATCATTTTGGTTTTTTTGTGTTTGGTTTCTTAATCTGAATCCAGTTTTCATTTGTTTCTGAATCATCATTTTGACACATTGTAAGAATAGAGGTGCAAGATCAAAAGTACAGTGGTTGGAATGAGGACGAAAATTAGAGATGGAGCAATCATAGAAGACTCTGTGATCATGGGCTCTGACGTATATCAGGTACCGTCTTTGACGAATTAGTATGTATATTATTTGTGTTTATATAACTAACGATTTTTAGCTTTTAATCTTCTAAAACTTGAGGTTTTAATTGGCTAGCTTGATCATATATGAGTGAAAGAAATTATCCGGCAAATTTTATTATGGAACTTTCTGACCTGAGTTGAGTATGTATTGACGTATCTTGACTAGTGACTGGTGTTGGTAATAGATTGAAGATGGCAGAGAGAGCAGCATTAAGAGTACGAGCGTACCGATAGGGATTGGTGAGAATACTGAGATTAGAAAAGCCATTGTAGATAAAAACGCAAGGATCGGGAAAAATGTTAAGGTATGTACGTACTCCTGCAGTCCTACTCCATTAGTTTTGCAGCTTGCCATTTGCATTACATACTACCTATTTTGTTTTGACTTTGTGAATATATATATACACTAACGTCTGAGTGGCCAATACATTACACGGTATGCTAGAAACACTAAATGAGATTTGGTGTTGTACGAACAGATTATCAACAAAGATAATGTGGAAGAAGGGGATAGGGAGGCGAATGGTTATGTAATCAGTGGGAGAATTATGGTTGTTCTTAGGAGCGCAGAGATTCCAGACAACAGCATCTTATGATTATGACTAAGATTTCGTTCTGATTTTTCCCACCATATACATGCATGTCATATGTACATCACAAAGCCATTACGAGGTATTTGATTATCAAAAATATTTTCATTTTTTAAAGGAAAATAGTATTTATTAAATTCACCAACACGGGTGCGTGCTTTTGTTATTTTGTTTTAAAATATTATTAAACTAGTGGTTGAATTAAAGGCAATTAGAAAGAAGTCGCACAAACAAACCGTAAACATAATGATAATCGTAACAAAATTTTTCTACAGAATTGAGCAACCATACTCCCAAATGGCTATAAATAGAAACTGAATCTAGATTTCTTCACAACAGTTAGATGCCAAAAAGATTGCTAGTTTTTTTAAAATATGAAACATTTTCCTCTCTTAACTATCTCATCTGTAAGTATCATATCTGCCCAGCTCTTGACTCTTTGATTTTCTGTAAATTGGATTTTATCCTCTGTGCTCAGTCGGAGGCACAGATTATTAAAACATATAATCAATGGCTCTTCCGTTCTGTCAAATAGTAATCACCCACTGTCAAGAAGACATGTTCTCCCAGCTTCACTTCCACTGCGGGCAAGTTCTCAATGCAATCAACCTTTATCTGCAACACAACACAAAACCAGACTAGACATTCAATTGAGGCTGACCAACCCATACTAGAGTCAAACCATATATTTTTTATCACAAGCAAACCAAATCGAACCTTGCCACGTCCAAGCTGAAACTCCGACTTCAAACAGGAATGGTCCCTTGACAGAAGGTAAATCTGCAGGCCTTGTGCAAATTTAGAATTTCCTACAACCATCAATAATTCGATAACAGAGAATGAGACATGAGAATACAACATTTTAGTTTGCTAACACCATATTACATGCAGCAACTGTAAAGAGCTTGAAAAGCTATATCTTTTAAATGCGCCTAGCCTAGCTAGCCTTGATCAAACCATTTAAGCGTCAAGCACAGCTCAATTGTCATTAGTATATATGCTTTATTTATATATCATATCCAATACAATAAATTTTAGTTTGAATTTGGGAGAATAGCCAGAACCTTGGACAAGCAATCTGAGACTATTTTCAAAAGAAATCAAAATATGACCTAATGGAAGATATATAGTTCAAAAGAAATCAAAATTGCAATACAGCCAAAAAATCTGATACTATAATTGTCAAAACAGTGTTCTGAGTGGCTGAGTTGCAATGTATTCATTTGTAGCATGAAAGATGATATTGTAAAACACAGCCTAACCTGAATATAAGGCGAGAATAGAATTTGCCTTGAAAACAAGGGCTGGTCTGACCAAGCTTATTTTAAATGACATGTTATAGATGCCATGGAAAATCTCTTCGCTAAGCACCACCTGCAATTTTTATTATGTAAGAATAAGTAAACCATAATGGGATTATGAAGAGGTAAGAAAGGTGGAGGGAGAGCAATGATGATAACAAACTAATGTTGTTCTAGAAGCATGTAGTAAGGTGTATTATCTACTAAAGATTTGGTCTCAGTTGAAACAACATAAAACCAATTACTGCCTATAAAACTGCAGGCAACCACTAAAGAATAAGTGCATCCTATCAACGAGAAAAAGGAACACTCGGTTTTCAGCTTTACTACAAATCTATGAGTATAATATTTACAGATAAGATAGGATCTTGAAATGATGGCAGGATTAAGAAATTTCATACTCCACTAATATACACACAACAAATTACTGCATTTCATTATACTAGCTTAGGAACAGAGATGCTGCATGTCAATCTATGAAATCAAAAAAAATTCAAGATGCTAATACACAAACTCAAACTGATCAAACTTAACTGCATGGAGCGGCATAATGTCAGAGGAAAGCAATGGAGATCCAATTGCATCCTTAATGTAGTTTTCCTGCAATAAGATGCAACCTTGAGCTATTATATACAGCACACTGCAAATTAAGACTTATGAGAAATTGGGCATTGCAACCACTGTCAAACAATGCAAAATCATTCACAAATAGATGATAGAAGTGCACAAAAACTCCATGCACATGTAGGGATGGCAAAAAACCCAAATCCAATGGGTTCCGACCCAACCAAATCCATTAGGATCGGATTTTTTTTAAAATCGGGTTCAGGGCAGGTTGGGTAGGGTGAATTTTGAAAAAAAATAGTCAGGTTTGAGGTAAATCCACCCCCGAGATATTTACAAAAATGCCACTGATATATATTAAGTTTTTGCTTTCAATAAATAAATACATATTAAGTCTAAACTCAAAAAAAAATAATCTTATTTGCTTCAAAATAAAAATAAAACAATTAAAAAAAAGTAATTCCATTTGCTTCAAAATAAAAAATAAAACAATTAAATTCGAGTTAGGTAGGAGTCGAGTCTCCTATTGAATTTAGGGTTTGGGTTCAGGGCAGATTTTTTTCTTTAACAGTCGGGGTCAGGTTGGGGCGGATGCCTCAAGGTTCGGGGTGGACACAAAAATTCACCCCAGCCCGCCCCGTTGCCTTCCCTATGCACAAGTACATGGATGCACACACAGCTGCATTCAAACAAAAAATCTGGCAAGGGGTTTAGCTAGTCTTTAATTAGCAACTACAGCTAAATCCCTGGCTAGATTTTTTTTTTTTGGGTCAAAACTTACCTGTGAGTTTAAAACTTGCTGGATGACTGACTTGTCTTCATCCAATGACTCAAAGTAGACCTCCACCATATCTGTCGGCTCAAGGCCAGCTTTCTTTCGTGATTTTTGAATTCTATTAACCACCTACAAAAAATTGAATTAAAATGTCCAATGCATCAGAAATAGTACCAAAAACTTTCAACTAGCTTCCTCCATAATAAAGAAACAAACCTAGTTAACCACAATATGGCATTATCAATCAACAGAGGTCACCATACTTCCACAAACACAATTGCTAATTAAAAAAAGTGAAAGAAGACGAAAAAGTAAATACATCTTTTTGAATTAGAATTCATATGTTATTAGCATGATGATTAATTTACCTCACGTGCAACACCAGCTTCAAACAATGACTCATCAGGACGTATATCCAAAACCACCAAAACATCACCTATGACAAAGACATTATTTTAAACTGAAGTATTTTCATAACATCACTTTATGGGAAGGACATGATAGGAATAAATCACCAATCAGAATAACATTAATAATCCTCACCATCTCCAGATGCATCCATCTCTTTATCTGTCATGCCATCAGGATGTTTAAATTCCCGCACAAGCTGAACAATTTCAAAACAAATAAAACATTTATTTACTCAGCATGTATTTAACAAAACACTATTCTTGGCAAAAGCACATCAAATTATGTAAAAACTTTAAGCAATCCAGAGAAAGTAGCCTAAACTTCTTATTCAAGAATTTATAGACAGAGAGATAAAAGCCCATAAGTTTAAAATACAGCTAATCACTTAAATTGATGCCATCACTATAAAGACTAAACAAAAGAGACGGAGCAAACAATTTTAACAAATACATTAAATTAAATTTAATAATAAACTATGCAAAACAACCCTGCATATACCAGCATAAGTCGGCATACCTTAATTTCAGTCAGCTTCAAACAGTGTGTAGCAATAGTCACCTCTCCAGCTTTCGTAAGAGCTAAGATATCTTCCTGAGACATGGCTTTGATTTCCTTGGCAACAGCTCCCATAGCTTTTCCTAGTCGCTTACCTAATACGCTGAAAAAAAAAATAGAAAAAGCAATAAATATTAGACGAACCTGGTTCCATACTCCTTTCCTGCTCCTCTCAATTGAAAGGAGGGGGAAACAGACAATAAAGGGGCTGATAAGATAATAAGTTGCATACCTAAAATCAGGCTCTGCACGAATGGATGCATACTTCAAAGTGTCCTTACATGTAACAAGAGACCTTATATTCAGCTCCTCCAGTACATACTACAGTAAGAGAAGATGGGGGGAGGGGGGGAAGACGAGGAAAATAAGATACAAAAAAACATAGAAAATATTGCCCAACCACTACATTTTTATTTCAAGACCAACGGACAACCCAAAGGAGAAAGAAGTAATTAGAGAAGGAAGTCAAACTAAGTGGAGGCATTTAACCTTACCATTGCATCAAATTGAAACCTAACTGCCATTAAGCTACAGGAAAATTTACATCCATTTGACTCACTTCCTATTCCTACTTAAAGCTTCTTTCACTTTTAGTTTTCCCTTTCTTGTTTTTCCCATTTGATTATTTTTAAAAAAAAAACCCTCAAATGCTACTTTGAGAACTTGATGAATTTTGTGTATAGCCGACGACATCCAAGGAATAACAAAGAGATAACAAGTAGAGCAAGGGGCATTTATTAAACTACAAACTGAAAAAGAACTAAAGTTTCCACAATGCACCTCTCTTAATTTGCCAACTATGTCACCAAGAAAGTCCTCATCCGGATGAACAACTACCATCTCCCTAAATTACAAAGAATGAATGGGTAAGAGGGTAAGACAGACAAGAAACATATAAGAGAAATATGAGGCAAGAGACAGCTTATAAGCAGACCTCAGAGGTGTTTTGAGAGGCTTGTTGTGACGCTCGCGAATGTTGCGGGCAAGGTCAATTATCTTCATCATTCTAGCCACACTTTCTTCAATTCGCTCCCCCCTCTAAGATAGCAATGCCATTTAATTCAGCAAAGCAGCCAAATGATTAGTTTAGAGTAGTATATACTACCTTATAATTAAGCAGATAAATTATTTTCTCAGACAATCTCAACTACAGAGATTTGGAGCAAAGTCCATGCAATGACCAATAAACTATTAATGAATTATACAGAACAAACGATATTAGCCTAATTACAACAAAAATGAACAATACCTTTCCTTCTTCTTGAGGGAAACTACAATAATGGATGCTTTCCTCTGCTCCATCACAGATTTTTCGCATGTTTTGATAAAGAACCTCAGTGAAGAATGGTGTAAAGGGGGCCATAACCTTACATGAAGTCAGAAGCACCTAAAACCATAGTACAAATTTCTAAGCATGTAAATAATTATATGACTGTTACTGAACACATAATAACAGATTAGCAATGAATTGCCACTAGGAAAATGAGATAATAGTACATACATTATAAAGAGTAGAGAGTGCCATCCGGCAGTCTTCCTCTCCAGTACGGCCTTTGAGTCTCTTACGGTTGAATCTCACATATATATTTGTGAGGTTGTCAAGAAACTTCAATAGATATGGCACCACCTAACATAATATACATGCATATACTCTTTTCAGCTCTATTACAGTGTAATATAACAGATGTACAAAACTAATGCATAGCACCTACTGAAAGAAGGTATATCTCAAATGTATCATGGTAGTGCTATTCCCAAAAACAAGTATGTTATAACAATATCATAGAATCAGTATCAGATCTACCTAATAGTATCAATCTCATCACTATTGTAATACACAATTCTTAAATCTTATAAAGCTGGTATGGGCTGTCAAAGTTGCTAAGCTGCTGCCAACTCTGAACGCTAAAAAAGCAACCAAAGTGTGAATTCTATTTCAAAACCTAGAAAAATGTTGCCAAATTTTCCAAACTGACTTAAATATTATATTTAAGTTTTATCTTCAACATGCATGTAAGGAAATTCCAAAAGGTTGTGTTGGTTTATAGACAGAACCGTATAAAGTCGATATGCATCCATTTCCTCTCGAACAAAATGAACAAGACTTTGAGTTGCAGAGTTTATCCATTGGTCAAGCACATTAGATGACTTCTGAATAACAGCGACAGCAATAGGAACAAATGGGGCAGAACCCTCATACTCGAGTCTTTTAGCATTCTGAACAAGGAACCTATACGCATTATACCATGGGAGAAAGACATCTTTGACCTGGGCAGATATCAAGATAACAGATTAAGAAAATGAATGTCAGAAACATGCAACATAACACGAAAACTCTTTTCAGAAGCAAGAGCTGGTATACAGCAAGCAATGCACAGAAAATACTCACAACACCAAAGACTCCATCTTTTTTAAAGCGTAAGGTCTCAGCCCGAACAACTGGGGAGTTTATAAGGTACAATCGTAAAGCATCCTGAAAAATTAAAACAAGATACAAGTGTTGATGAATGAAACAAAGTTCATGTAACTAAAATACATGTAGACCGAGAATAAGAAACTGGCCTGAATGTAGTGAATAGAAAAAAGATTAAAATAAGGGTATACAGAAAATGACTTACAGCCCCATAGTCATTAATGACTTCCATGGGTGAAGGATAATTTTTCAATCTTTTACTCATCTTCTTTCCATCTTCAGCAAGCACAAGCCCATTGCAAATGAGATTTCTAAATGCAGGTTTCCCAAATAATGCAGTTGACAACACCATAAGAGTGTAAAACCTGACAATGTGTATAAGCAGTATAAAAGGAAAACAATAATTAAAAAGAAATAGGTCTGTCTAGGAAGAGAACAATGTTCAGTAAAAAGGCTATCAACTGAATTTTTGACCAACTGGATGAGATGGCAATCTAAACTCCACAACTGTTTCACTCACCTACATACCACTTCCAACGAAAGAAAATTTAAAGGGTTATAAGACCATGCAAAATGCTTCACCATTAATCATGCATGTCAAAGAATTTTAAAACAAAAAGTTAAACCACCATCAAGAAACTTTAGCAACTCAAAAGGCTTGCTCATTTGGTTTGCAAAACAGTCAAAAGTGCATAAGATCAGCTAAATCCACATGTACACCAAAATCTGGTAATCATAATGAATAACAGATCCAACAGTAGGGAACAAACCATCCACGAGTTTGATCTAATCCCTCAGCCACAAAATGCCCGGGAAAATTTTTCTCAAAAAGTTCAACATTCTCAAATGGATAATGGATGTAAGCATAAGGCATTGATCCACTCTCAAACCAACAATCAAATACCTGCAAAAATAATTCAGAATAATTGAACAGAGTAAAAGACTGATGATAAGCATAAACACAAATAAGTAAAAAGATCTGACAAATGAAGGTTTTTAGCAGAAGCTGTCTAAAAATTTAGAACTCCAACAATGTGCAATCAGCTCAAAATTAAAACTGATAAAAATTCGAAGATGGGGTTGGACACTACATCAGCAACATGGAATCTGATAGTTACTAATAATAACAGCTCTTTGCATAAAAAGAACCTAAAGTCAGTAGCCTTACATCATCTATACGTCGTAGCACACCAAATTCTGGACCACGGCTAGAAGGTACAGTGATATGATCAATATTGTGCCGATGGAGATCAAAGACCTGAAATAATAAATTAAATTATGCACAAACCCACAAATTGCTGGGCAGAGATATTCTCAATAGCAATCTAAAAGCACACACTGCAATACTTCCAAGAAACAAACATAAACAAATGAAGACAGGATAAATTCACTGGACCCTGACACCAAAGCTAAAATAATAAAGTGGTGCCAGAAGTGATGCAAAGTGACACAAACTCTAGAACCATCATCCATTTATTATTTTAGACAATACTTAAAATTAACTACATAAACTGAAGGCACAAGGATCAATCAATAAAATAACATATTTTCTCTCTCAAAGGATTCAGTCCTTAACTCATCAAGACTGCACTGAAATAGACCCCTACCCATTGTGTGAAAAATAAATGAAATGGAAGAACAAAAGTTTTAAATCTATCACGACAATCCCCAGACAAGGAGAAAAGGGGACCAAATGTAGAAAGCATAGAGGCAAAAGTAAATAGATAGAGGCCAACAACATCTACCTTCCTAAAGAGTAACATCTTAGACATGGGAAAGTAGGAAAAAAAGTCAAACCTTAGCACCGGAAAGCCTTTCGAGTTTTTCAACAGAATCCATGACTATTACTTCCTCACCATCTTCACTAATCCACACAGGAATGGGAGTGCCCCAAAATCTACTTCGACTAATAGCCCAGTCTCTTGCATTTTCCAGCCAATTGTGAAAACGTTTATCCTGTGAAATGACAAAACACACAGAGAATATGACATTCTGAAAGAACCATGAGTAGAAGATAAATCCAGACCCATGCAAACAGAATGAACACCAGAAAAATTGAAAAGAGCTTCAAGTAAAAACATAATAACATCAACAGGCAGTGAAGAAAGTCATCTAACCTTCACATAATCAGGTACCCAGTAGGTCTGTTTGTTGTTATCTAATAATTGCTCTTTCAGTTGTTCCACCCGCACAAACCTAAAACATATGATACATTACTTACACAACTAGAATGCAGCAGAAAATGAAAGCAAGGAAGTAAAAGAATGGTTTCCAGAATGCAGCAGAAAATGAAAGCAAGGAAGTAAAAGCATGGTTTCCAGAATCCTTGTGCACTATCAAAATCTCCTTTAATAGGTAAATACACAATGTAGAAATGGGCAAACAAACCAGTTAACTAATGGCCAACTATATAAGGTAAAAAAGCATGAGTTTTGTAGTGCAAAGCAAATTTAAGATGCCTACATTCACAAAAATGAAGTATGTGGAAATCATGCAACCAAAACTGTAAATCCTTCAAAGTCTACAGAACTTTTCCAAGTCCGGGATCAACATTAAATGATTTCTTTGCTCATGTCTCAATTTACAGAACATCAACCTTGTTGAGGAAGGCAAAGCAAAAATGCAGCATTCATAGACCATCAAAGCCTGCAGCCTACTCTTCAATGCTTACACCAACTCAAAGTTGCTTATTTAAGCACAAACTAACATAGCAGGCAAAAACCATTTATAGGACAACCTTCCACTTATTGAAACTAATAATTCATTTCAACTTAGAAGAACTTCTAACGACCAGCTACATATACAGCACAGATACAATTCAACTTTCATGAGCTTAATTTGATAAACAATTTCTCCATGATACACCCTTTGTCAACTAATGCCCCTCAAGGGATTTACAAGCATATGACTTGTCTGTAATGATTCCAGAAGAATCAAGTCAACCAAAAGCACATGCGTAAAGCAACTTTCTCATAGCAAGGTAAGCAGACAATGGAATGTTCAAATTTGATCAATATATTAGCATTTCCTCTCAATGTATTTGACTATATTACCATCAAGAGGATTGATGATTAAATGAGCCAACAACTGAAATTAATATCTGAGTTGTTTTTGGCAAAAATATTAGAGAAAAGGCATGAAAAAGGGTCATTAAAGAAGGGTCAAATAAAGTTTGCTTGTATATAACTTATATCTTTATTTAGCAAAGCTATAAACTAAGGTTCTTAATCTTTCGGAATAAGGAGTGATAAAACCAAACATACCAGCTTGGAACAGCTCTATAAATAAGAGGAGTATCAGATCTCCAACAAAATGGATAAGAATGTGTAAAGGTTCCCTGCTTAACAAGCCTGCCTTTTGCCTGGGAAATAAAGAAGAAGATTGATGAAGTTCAAGGAGAAAGAAAAGTAAGTATAAAACATAGTAAGAAACAAATCTTAGGACATAACAACTAGATTCTTTCTTTCTTTTAAAATTTTGCTTTTTTGGCTTGTGATGGTAATAAAAACTATCATCGCTAGCTTTAAAATTGCATGGAGCTGTCAACAAAGTATAGGAGCTCCCAAATTGGTAATAAACAATTATCTCAAGTTGGGGATAGATGCTCAGCGGTTTTCCTCTTTTCTTTCAATAAGATATAATTTTGCATCAATCTGACCTTCAATGCTTCAATAATATCCTTATCAGCATCCTTAACATAGCATCCACTAAAATCAGTAATTTTCCCAGTAAAGCAACCATCATCATCAACTGCCACAATCAGATTCTCACCCTACAAGGCAAAAATAGATAAATAAATGGTAAAAGAAGTATAAAGAAGGGTGGTATTGATCCGAGGGAACAAACATGATAAAAGCATGGAAATTGGTTCAATTCACATAAAAAGAGAAAACAGATATAGTGAATAAAAGAAATGAAACTAATGGTTTGATTTATCCACTAAATTTTCAAAAACAAAATAAATAACAAGATGTGTTTGCGATAAAAGGAAACAACAGGTGACAGAGCATCAGCAAATGTATTCAAACTGATGAGGGAGATTTAATGAGCATTCCTGCCTCAAGGACATAAATTCCTCAGAAGTTAAATTACAATTGTGATAGACAATGTGCAAGCTGCAGCTCTCTACAACTTTCTCTATAACTTCACCTTTCTTAGGCATTAGACTTAGGCACTGATTAGTAAATGAGCAAATCCTATATTCCAACATCAAATGCAGTCAAGAAAGGATACAATATGTTTAGAATCCAAGAAAATAGATTTTTGTTCAAGAATGAAATCTTTTTGGAACTGCCCAATTCATCCTCTGGTACCATACCGCATCCCCGATCTGATGAAATAGTATGAATGCAAGAGGTATTTTGAATATGCAATTATCTTGAATGTATTAACTATATCTTTATTTTTCAATCACCCAGAAAGGGCAAAAGAAATATTTTTTCTTTCCTCAACATGATATGAAACCATATGAAATTTTGACTATCAATGAGAAAAGAACGAATGGATCTTGTAGGATTCCCAAGGAATCCTTCAATTTCTTCCAGAAGAAAATGTTATTCATCCGCTTCTCATGTTCAATGGACAACCAGAGAAGAAAGTTCATAAGAAAACGTATTAGTTACACAAAAACCATCGAGCAAGAACATTATAAGGGCATGGACACCAAATGAAAATTCATGCAACATGTAACAACCTGTATGTCAAAATACCAAGTCTAACCGTACAGCTAAAAATTAATACATTCAGATAAAGTAATTAGGGCAAACCTTATTGATTATTTGATTCCCAATGCAAACTCGGTAATCGTCTTCACCAAATGCAGGAGCACAGTGTACAATTCCAGTACCACTGTCATCTGTCACATAATTGTCAGCAATCACCCTAAAAGCGGCATCCGAGAACTCCAAGAAGTAGTTGAACAATGGTTCATACCTGCAACATATGCATCCTCTTAGTATCCTACTACAAAGAAGCTTGTCTAGACTCAAACCAATTTTAAATATCTCAAGAGCCAGTCACAAATTTTAATGTTCTCTAGAGAGATCATAACTGGCAGCCAATTATACATCACTTAATGCTGCAGATAAAAAACATTGACACGCTGTACTCCATTCCTACTTATGAAGATCAGTAGCTATAAAGATAGCAGTCTAGATATCACCCAGATGGGAATCATTGGCATATGAACCAAGTTGCATCAAACTAGAGACCACCTCTTAATGATTCCCAAGTTATTCGATATCCTCAAAACAAACAACTCCAGATGATAGAAAGGTGAAAATATACATCACAATTCCAAACACAAGTTTGATATTACCAATATAAATCCCAAAAAGAACTGCTAGGATGCAATCAATATAAAGTTCTTTTATAGTCAACTAGGACCAAGAACAGATAACCATAAGCATGAATACTCACTTTTTCCCCACTAGTGAAGCCCCAGAAAATTTTTCTAAAACTTCAAAGGAATCTGCCGCAGAATCTTTAGTCTTTTCGCCAGAAGATCCTTTGCTCTTAGATTTCTTGGAATCACCAGAAGGCCCATTAGCAGCATTTGGCTTTGGTTTCTCAGTTGGAAGTTCAGACAACCTTGACTCAGCAACCACATAGATTTTTCCAGAGTACTTATTGCGAACCTGAAATTTAATTACATAACCCATATTTCTTTAGGAAGGATGTCATCTCTGTGTTTTGCATGCAGGCACGCCTACGTAAAATTTTCATACATTATGAGTTATAAGCAATTAAGAGCAATGTAAAATGACCACGGGAAGCATGATGGAGAAGCCGATTTGTTGGGTGGGATCAGGTAACAAACTAACAAGCACTACAGCATCATGTATGATCTAAAACTAAGACTACACATTGCTTCAACCCCAAATGCAATAGAAATGACATGATAAACAACTCGACCATCTTGTGCTGATGACCTAAATAAGTAACAAGTGAAGGGCAACGAACCTTTACATAGACAAAATTTGCGTTGACACAAAGTGCAAGATTACTAGGAAGGGTCCATGGTGTTGTTGTCCAAGCCACGAAAGCAGCGTTATCTGGATCACCAACTATGGGGAAAGCCACCATTATTTCAGGATCAGGCACAAGCTGCACAATGAAGTGTTGTTAGACATAGTTGGAGTAAAAGGGCTGAAAAACTAGTATCTGAACTGTACTTGGAGCATTTCAGAAAGGTCATCAGAGAACAAATAGACCAAATTGCTATAGGAACTTGAGTAAAAATAACTAGAGTGACACTAAAACCAAGTAAATACCTTGTAGTTCTCACCAGCTTCAAAATTAGATAACGGGGTCTTGCACCCAGTACTATAAGGCATGACCTGCAGGACAACAAACTTTTTAATAAAGAAATTGTGAAGGAAGCAAAGGCGACGGAAAATGGGTTTTAATTGTAACCAGACCTTAAATCCTTTATAGATAAGTCCCTTTTGGTAAAGCTGGGCAAAAACCCACCACACGGACTCCATAAACTTCAAGTCCATGGTCTTATAATCATTTTTGAAATCGATCCAACGCCCAGTCCTGGTAATGATAGTCTCCCACTCCTCGACATACCTAGTGACTATACTCCTGCATTCCTCATTGTACTTATCGATACCCATCTCGAGAATTTGATCGCGGCGCTTAATTCCGAGCTTGCGGTCGATTTCGTTCTCTACGGGGAGACCATGGCAGTCCCAACCAAAACGGCGGGTGACATGATGTCCAGTCATAGACTGGAAGCGAGTGACAATATCTTTAATGGTGCCAGCGAGGATGTGGCCATAATGAGGGAGACCGGTGGCGAAGGGTGGACCGTCATAAAAGATGTATTCAGGCAAGTTTTGGGTGCGAGCCAGCTGACCCTTGAAGGCATCTATTTGGGACCAGTAAGATAGTATGTGCTCCTCTTGGGAAGGGAAGGAGAAGTCCTTTCCCTCGCACACCTCCTCCATTTGATTCTTCTTCTTCTTTGAGAGCTTTTAGCTGGGTCTTTTTTTGTGTGTGTTGGCGCGGAAGGGTGGAGGCGGAGTACTGGTATAGATGAGATTAAGAGCAGGGCAAACAACCCTCTGTCTCTGGTTTTTTTTTTTCAAGGTTTATGACTCTTTTTTGGTATACAAGGTTTATAACTTTAGGTTTTGTTAAAACTGATATGTTTTGAGCATAAGTAAATAAATTATTAGTAAAATTTAAGTATTAATATTTATGTTATTGGGGTAATATGTTAGCCAACTCCACCCAAGTAACAATTTGGCAATCAATATGGATCAATATTCATTGATAAGTAGAATAATATATCTGTATTTAACTCGATTTAATGCTCAATGTCAAAGATTGAAAAATATTTTTTTTGGATTTGAGTTCATATATTCATGATGTTTAAAGTTGTTTAATAAAAAAATAACTATGGAAGAGAATGAAAATAAAAGTTTTCGGTTGAAGCATGCAATGCAAATAAAAATATCATACAGCAATGATTTTAAGAGTTTGGTAACTTAAATAAAAATTTTCAAATAGTTAGTTGAGTAATTAAAAGTTTAATGACATTAGATATAATTTATGCATCTTTTAAAACAGAACTCAACATTGGGTCAAGGCTATTAACTCCATTCTATCAATCGGTAAGAAATATTTTTCTTCTTCATGTTCATTTTTTTCTTCATGATCTAAATCGTCCATGGCTATTTTGGTTAGATTATTTATGGCGGCTCATTTATTTTGATTGCATCCCTCTGAATCATTTAATGGTTAATAGTTTTTAATACTTAAAAATAATATAAGAGAAACTAGAAATTCAATTTTACGTGTATGCATGTGTAAATATAAATTTAGAGTCTTTTAATTTGAACCATTAGTTGTTTAGTGAAGATGGTATATAATTTAAATCCCTTAAACTCTCATCTTAAAATAGGCATTAATTTCAATCGTTGATGTAATTCGATTTGTATCGTTGGATTCGAAAGAGCTCAACTATAAATAAAGAACCCCGCTTCATTTACTTAAACACTTATGATTTTTGTTATGTGTATAATTAGACCAAATGATCCAAATCAAAGTTTATGTATTAAGTTGCACTTTAAATTAAAGTTGATATATAAATTTGATATTTATCATTTTTATTTATAAAATTTAAATTTTTATAATTAAACATTATTTTTAATTTAAAATTTTTCGTATTGATGACATCACAATAACGTTTAAGAACAACAATCGGCTAAAAGGTGTTGGTCGGATTTTTTAACGTCAAAAGGCTAAATCAATCAAGGACATATAAAATTAGGTCCTGATAATTAGTTTCTTTCAAAGTAAATATAATAGGCTTAACTAGAGATAAAGCTTCAGTAGGGTGTTTCCAATGATGAAATCAGGCAGGCCTTATTTAATAGAGTTGATGGGCTTAATGCTCCACGTAAATGGAGCTTTGAAAGTGAAGCTATTGTTAGACAAGTTTTCCTTTGAGAGATTATAGTTTCCAAGTTAAATGCAATTAATTCTTAAAGTGCCGTGACGTACGTTGTTGCAAAGCTCATTGTTAGTATGTTTAAAAGAGTGATCATCTCGCCAAAATTCAGTCTATTTTGTAGTTAAAAGTTGGATTACTGATAGTCAAAGAGGTCATTCATATCTATTTGTTACTGATATGGAGGGGCTTGGTCGAAGAATTCGATTGGCAGTTCAGAATGAGGTATAGAGAGATTTAATAAATGAAAACGTAAACATAAACTGCTATTTGCTGATGTGATTTTCTGGAGAAGAGTAAACTTTGACATCACCCCCAATCAATAAATTTTGATATTTCAACTCAAAGCCTCTTTTCCTAATAACGGAAATCCAATCCGAGTCAAATTTCGTCCCTTCTCTTACTGTTTCAAACTAGGCTGTGATTATCAGATAAGTTTTGAGTTTTCTTCCTATCTCAATTCTCAACCACAAAATGAAACTGATACCAAAACGTAACCTTCAACACCACATTAACATACGCAAAGATGAGCCATCTCAGTGGAATGCGTGTAATTTGCAGCCTTCCGTTCCGTGAGAAAGAAAACCCTAACAACTCCCACCAAGATTCATATTGGTTATAAGAATCAATTTACCTCAAAATTCAAGGCATTAGGGATAGATAGAATAGGAGATCTATGGCCATAAAATGGTCAGTTTATTCTTAGCAAAGCTCAAGTATCAGTGGTTCCATGCTGCGGCATTGGTTAGCCAGGTACCACCACAGTAATCATGGTGAAAGGAAACACAGGTATGATGAATCAACACAATTAGATTGGTTACCTCAGCAAACGCAGAGGTCCGGAACTAGTTGGTGAAGCTCAACTGGAGACTCTCACCACTGCATGCAAAGCCAACAGACGGTTGGATTCCATAGCCATATATATATATATATCAAACACCAATGAAGCATAGTAGCAGTAAGAAGACATATTTTATTCATACCATACGGGATACAATTAATATATCATATACATCCTAGTCTCCGCAGAATTAAGTCAAGACTCATTGGATCATCGGTTAATCTCAAACCTGTAACATCTTCCTTTCCAGCTTCTTCCCATGCTCCTTGCAGCTGATCCATTTTTAAAATTTTGGCCTGGTATATTTCCCACAATTGCTGGAAATGTCATCCCCACCATGGCATGGTTCGGCAGAGCGTAGGGTTTTATCCAGTTGATGGTCATCAATGAGAAAAATATTCATTCTCATTTTTCCAATGATTGTTCATGAATCTTTTAGTTGCACAGTTTGACAGTGCAGGCCACAGCTTGTGCCCAGAATTTAAGCCTTGCTTTAACATCTTCTGGATGGTCACCTGTAATGCATACACAAGGTTAAAACTCGTTCCCTAAGCGAAGTCGACCATCTATACATGGTTTTGCACAGGCTAGATGCATCCAACTTGCGAGTACTACTGTTCTATGAAAAACAAATTGCACAATGTTCCTGCTTTTTTTTTCCCTTTTCTGTGAAAAGATTTGTAAACTTTGAGCAGATGGCAAAATATTAGTTTCTTGGATTTCTCAGCATCAATGCAAATCAACCTTGATTATTGTGTTTGTGTAAGAAACCAAGTATTTATTTGAATGAAGGAACCCCAAGTGTGGGCTTTCAATTCCTGAATCTAAACTAAGCCGAATGAATCGATTTGAATCAGTTTTTCAATTCTTTTTGGCTCAATCCTAATTTCATCTAGCAAAGAAAAGCATGTCATGTATGATATAACACTACAACAAGTGGGAAAGAAAAGCAAGAAACAAAAGCTTATCATCACTCAAAGTCCTTGTAAAAACGAGCACAACAAGATCTGATGACAAATAGAAAAATAAAACAAAGAAAGATGGTAAAAAAGAGAAAAGACTGACCAGGACTAGAGATCTTCCAATTGGCGACGGGTTCGGGGGTAGCGGTGGTGTCTGGAGATGCATGGTGCTGGTGGTCATCCAAGTACTTCTGAGACATAGAGTAACATAGCTCAAGTGCAGGCAAGGTGTTGCAAAGCTCAGGAATCTCCTCGTAGCTGAAGCCAAACCCCAGATCTAAACACCCCTTTAGTTCGTCTAGATCATCACCGGTCAAGCTCTTTGTCCTCTTCAGTTCATCCTCCTCATCAACCGCCTCCACGTATCCCTCCAGCAACACCTGATTTTTCTTCTTGTTCTTCTTGGTGGTGCTAATCTTATCTTGGCTGTTAATATTATTATCCTCGTCTTCTTGATCTATCTTTATCAGATCTAGACGTTTTAGATCCAATTCGAAGCTATCTGCCTCTTTCTGGGATTCGTAGATTGAGTTTCTGGTGGCAACCCAAGATTCTGTTTGGGAAGAAAATCCTACCATCTTGTTCTAGTTCTGCTTTCCTGCTTTTCCCTGTAATAAATTTAAAGACTTGTACTTCGATACACGATCAAGGCAGGCTTATAAAGCTGTGCTGTCCGCGACCAAGATTTGTGCTCCTCTTTTTCACTTTTTTATTATTACTGCGATTATCTATATAAAAAGAATCGGAAAGACAATCATTGTAGTAATTAACAAAATAATTATATATGTATGTATGCATGCATGCATGCATGCATCTTCCATGGATGTGGGTGGTGGTTATGATGATGATGGTAAGTAATTTATTGCTCAATTTCTTTTATTACTTTTTAAGCAACGTGTCTTATTTTATTTCTAGAATTTTGAAAATTTATATTATAACTCAAATAATAATAATTAAAATTTGCAAGCTATACGTTTAAGATTTTTTTGCTTATTTGTTTTTTTATATTTTTTAAAATTTAAAATTTTAATCATAATTAAAGTTAATTAACTTTTTGGATATCAAATAAAAATAATAAGTTGATATTATATTATACATGATAATATTTTCACACAATAATCTAAAAAATATAAAAAAATTAAAAATGAACTCTTAATTTCAACCTCCTAAAATCGTATCAATTTGATAATAAAATAACCAAATCTAATTTAATAAATTGAATAAATACTATTAAATAAGGTCTAAAATTAAAATTAAAAAAAAACTTAGTAATTAACAAAGTTAGATGGACAGAGGTATCAAAAGGCAAAAGGGATTAGGTTACGTGTGTGGTGTGTGGTGTGTGGTGTGTGGTGTGTGGTGAGTGGTGACAGCTGTAGCAGAGCGGTAGATGGTGGAGGTGGACCGCAATAGAAAGTAGATAGAGAGAGAGGTGGGGGATGGGACCTACCACGTGTATTCATCATGTTCTTATTCATACTCCTTGTTGGTATTCGGACGGACCCCATCACCCTTTTGTCCACTTTTGACTTTTCGTTCATTCCCATAAATTTGTCTGTCTTTTTGTTCCTGCGTGTCCCCTTTTATTTATATAATAATGAAATATATATGGTCCCCATCTCTCATCTCGGGGAAGCAGGCCTAATAAATTAGGTTACCATCTCCAGGGCCAGGCCCAACACACCCGGTCCCAATAAAAACTTGAATTTTGTTGATCAAAGACACAATCATCTTGTCTTGTGACTGAAAATCCACTTCCATGCATTGCTTCACCAAAATCTTTACAGTCCACAATAACAGTGTGATGTCAATTATTTGTTTATGGCTGTCTAATTTGTACTTTATTAGTAGCTATTATTGCATGGTATACTAGTACTCGTTTAAAAATTGTGAAAGAAGCAAAATTAATTTAAGGCACCGGGCAGCTGCATGGGCTTTGCTAATATTATTCTCTTACAATTTTAAATTGGCTTATAAAAAGTATTATTACTTGGCTTTCTCCCAAACCATAGAGGAAAATTACCTCCCCATAATCCATGATTTCTTTAATCGCATTGATAGGCGTGGACTTTTTTGTCTTTAGCAAAATATTCTTTTGATAATTGAATAACTTGTGTGTCATGCAAAATATGATTCATCATATCTTATTTGTTTTGTTGAAACCTATTGGGTCCCAACTCATCCTTATCCACGTAGACATGGGCATACCATGCCATGTTATGAAGTGAGAAAGCATTCATGTTGATGCATGGCACTGGCATCTATATACTATAGACGCCATGTGGATGCAGGAAGCTGTTACTTAAGGACAATTACAGGCCAACAACCCACGTGGCTTCTCTCTCTCACTCAATAATTTCTTACCAGCTGTCTACCTGCGCCGAATATTTATATATATAATATATATTTGATCAGAGCCTAATATTTATATATACACACGTAAAAAAAATCAATTAAAACGTAAACAATAAAATTTTGTATTATTTAGCTACCAACTCAAAAGAGTAAATGGTCCAAACTTTATGGTGCAATTTTGATAACCTATTTCTCCTCGGATTTGTAATGTTGTTAATGTCTAGGTGTAATTGAGAAAAGACTCGCGCCATTTTTGTATCTTAAACATTATTAGACGTAGCACATTTACAAAAATTTTATGCTCGAAAATTAGAAAGTATGGATTGAAATTAAACTTTTAATTCATACCAGAAGATATAGTCTTCAAAAGAGTCTAACCACTAAAAAAATCTCTACTGGTGGGTCGATTATTGAAGTGGTTTAACTCTTATATATCGCATGATTTGCTTAGGTTATTTGTGACTTATTCAATTAAGAATTGTTTTATTGTGTGCAAATATTGTAAGTAAATTGAATTGAGTTCTAAGAGAGTTATCTAATTTGAAGTATACTTGATGTGTGGGTAAAATTTAAGTCGCACATGTACTTGACTATAGTATATTGACTCTCTTAATAATGTACGAAATTTCCAAATGTGTGAACAATTTATCCCTAACTTCACCGAAGAATCTTTTAGTATCAAAATATTTTTTTATTATTTAGAAAGAACAAATCATCTCTATTTATTTTTACTTATATGTTGTGTAGGGGAGTGGCATGATTGTTTTGGTAAATGTAGGGTGCTTTTCTAATAATTTCCCAACAATAGTATGATTAGATACGATTATAGTGTTGGAGCTTAGAGAGAGTGAGGAGAGCATTGGTAATGAAGCAAAAATTCGAGAGTTTAGAATTTGGACGTATAAAAGTTGATATATGGAAAAATATAGGCTGATTGGCCTGATAAGTATGAATGATTGAAAATTTCCATTTTTTGGACTTGGATTTCATTTTTCACAATACAATAGAGTTGGTAGCATTAAAAATAAATAATTCAAAGTGTGGTTTAAAAATTTATATTCTTTTCCATTATTATTTTTATCTGTCATTAAATTAATTTCTTCCAAAATGAAACTAGAAAGTCATCAACAAACTTCAGCCACCTCATGCTTTTGGCTATGAATAGCAGCATTTAATTTGATTTAATGAATGTGACTTTATTTTCTCATTCCTTCAATCTTGATGCACATTAATGAAGGATGCTTGCAATTGCAAATCTCTCATATCCAATTAATTTATTTACGTCTCTTTCTTTCGTTCCAATTTTATATATATCTCACAAGCAATTTCAAAATCATCAAAACCCATCACCATCTCCATCTCCATCTCAAATCTCAATCCATTTTCCTTGTAACCTACGTTAGATATGTTCACACATTAATATTATCATCACACCAATCTTCCATAAGCATGTGATTGTTAAATAAGGATATTTCTCAAAAGATTAGTCTTAAACAATTTTGATGGAGGGTAATGGTACACGTTCACTTAAGTTTTGTTTGGATGTATTTAAGGGTGATTGCTCGATTAAATCAAGTCGAATCAAATGAAAAAATTTCGAGTTGATGAGTACGATTTATCCTAATTTGATTCAAATTGTTTTTGAATCGAATCGAAATAAAATTCTAGTCAAGTCAAATCGAATAAAAATGTTCGAGCTAAATTAAAAAAATTAAACATGTCAAATTAAAAATAACTAATTTCATGAAACTATATATACTTGAAAACTTTTTTAAAGCAAAATAAAAAAAATACGACAAATTTGAATCATTAATTAATTTTTTTAGGTCCCCAAAATTATTATTTTAGAATTTTTTAAAAATTTTAAATTTCTTTATATATTATTTAGAATTTTTTTAATTATATATATTAAAAATATAAAATTTGAAATTTTTATAAATATTTTGAATTTTTCTATAATTTTTGTTAAGAGAGAGACCAACTTGCTTATTTTCAAAATTGACAAGAGCCAAATGTGTATTTACACCAATATGTTATTTGAATTATAAAATTTAACTTAATTCGAACTCAAAACTCAAATTACTTATTCGAGTTGACTTGAAAAAAATTGAATAACTTGAAATTCAAGTTCTGCTCATCCTTAATCACGCCCTTAGTTGTTTTCACTTTGTTTTATTCTTCTGATCTTTTCAACCTTTTTATGAATATGATTTTATTTTTTTTTAAATTGTAATTTAATTTCCACTCAGTGAAAATCTCTTAAATGAAGATCAGCAAATTGAATCAGATGATTATGTCGCTATTTCGATACTTATTATCCATTCAATAATTTTCATTTGAATTATTATTTAATAAATATAAACCTTTCATTTAAATTTGATGTTTAAATAATATTCCTATATATTTTAAAATTTATTCAAAATTTTAATTAAATATTATACATTAGAAAATTAATTTTTACAAATATAATATAATTTTATGTATTATAATTATTTTTAATAATAAATTATTGTAGGAAAAATTTATTATTGAAAATAATATCTTAATAAATGTCAATAAGAAGTAGATATGTAGATAAAAATACAATGATAAATTTATCTTATTTTCCACTTTCCATCTTTTATCTATGTTATTTGATTTTTTTTATTTTAATTACTTATATTTTTTATTTAAAAAATATAGATTTAGAGAGTAGGTTGAATATGAATGGGTGTATAATAATAATTTTAAGTCTTTTAATTTAAAGATGTAACGAATTTTATTAGTGCCTTAAAATCTTAATTTTTAAGATAATTCTAATATAAATTATCCCATAATCAAAGTCAAATCGCGTTAGTTATAAGTAATTAGACTTTGATTTGATGATTAGTTTGGAGATATGGTAAACGGAGACGAAGAATTGACAATGACACTATCATTTGTTTTGTAATACTTTTCTCCCTCTCTATTGTATTATATTAACAATATTGAATAGGAGATTCTAAGTGTTAAAGTTGAAGACGACTCTCATGACCATGCATGCAGTCCAATCGGCTTCACCCATATGATAATCGTGCGGCTGCATCTGTCCTACTGACTAACACCTAGACCCACATACACCAATCCATCATGTATGAAATTGCTCCACTGGAACTCTATCATGATATGAATTGTATGAATGAGTAATTTTGATTCTGAGAGAACTACTGTTGGTCTGTCCAATCTAAGCAAATTTACGTGCATCATTATTATAATGTTTGCTGATGGGATTCGCATCATGTTCATATCTTAGACTATCCTTTTTCAATTTCTCACTCTCAAAGGAATAAACTTGTTTTAAACAGTCTGCAGTATAACTTTAGTGTTACATATTTTCAGGTAAACAGCTCAAAACTGCTATGCTCTAAATTTGCAATATTGATGCCTTCAATTGCTTTATATATCATTCATCATAAAAGGAATTAAATACACAGATGGCAACATGCAGTTAATGAGGGATGATGTTTAAAAACTAAAAACATTTCCCTTCTTCCCCCAACCCACACAAGCCTTGTGCAACTTTGGACAAGAAGACCTTCACGAGCCTTCTACTTGTGCTATGGCAATTTTGGAATGTGTGGAACATGGAGCTGGTCCAAGGTACCCCAAGATGCTCTGATTTGGGCAAGGACTCTCCAAAAAGATTTTAGAGTGCATAACCTCACTCATGGACCTATGCTGACCATTAGGCCAAGGACTGCAAAGTGGAAGCACCTAGAGATACGAAACTGAAGGTCAATATGGATGCATGACGGATGGCAGATGAGCGGAAGGCTGCTTATGGTGTCGTCGTTGGAGGCATGGAAAAGGACCGTGTTGATCAAATGTAGAGGTTCCTCCATGCTAAAAGCAAGGACTTGACACCATTGAGGTTGGTACCCATATGGATGATGATGATGAGGGTGGAATTGTGGGGCTCCCTTCTCTCATCATCCGAAAGAGTAGATGCCAGGATAGGGTTAGTGTGGAAGGAGACAACCCATACCGTTGTAAACTCAGACTTCTGTTTCCAATGTGCCCATATCGCTCTCTTTCGTGTCTTGTGTTGCCTTAGATGTTTTCACGTACGCAACCCTCCTCCATTTAGCTAGGTGTTCTGGATATTTTATGAGCTACGAGCATGGCTCTTACTTTAAGATTTGGTGTTTCTTTTTTAGCTTCTTGGCTTGTATCCTTCATCATTATTGAATGAAATCCGTCTTTTTAAGTGAGAAATGGTTTTTTTTTCCTGATTAAAAATTACATTATATAAAATTGACTTCAAGTCATGCAAAAAAAGAATGCATTTCTAATTGGACAGCAAATAGACTTGTCAATGGCTTTGCAGAATGCTGAGGGGTAAGTTTTTCTTAACTCTGATATTGAATTTTTGCATGGAACACATTTATCCAGTGAGGTGGAGGTATTGAGAAGTATTCGTTTAATAGAAATCACAATGTGAATGCTCAACTTTGTAGCGATTGGTGTATACTGAGGCTAGGTGATGAAGCTGTATTGCTTTCACACTATATGGTGTCGGATAGGAATAGGATGCCATTGTTTTGATCGTAGCAGTTTTAACTGCTTCTTGGATAATAAAATTATATCTTATCCAAAAAAAAAATTGGACAATACAATATTGGGCCAGTACCATGAATGCGTTTCTGAATAATGAATTTCGGTGCCGAAGCCTCAAATCCACAAAGAAAGGGAAAGAAAAGCCCAGAAGAAAAGGAGCTTTTGGTTTTGCTGGCTATTTCTTTGATTCGAAAACAGCGGCACCCCCTGTCGGCTTCATTGTTTTTCCCGCAACTCTACGATGCATCCTAATCCGTAAATTCAGTTATCTACTCCCCAAAATGAGTTGAAGAATACTTCTATTGTGGGAGTGGAGATGGCGAGGAGATCTCCCAACTTTTTCCTAAGGAAGCACCGAAAATGGCCGCTTATTTCCTCTCACAAAACTAAATGGCGCCAAGCTTTCACCCAAAATCAACCCATGGTATCCTTCAAACAACTCGTTGCCCGGCATAACCCTCTTCAACCTGACTTTGTCCCCTCTCTCTTACAGTCTCTTAGCCTCTACAACCTTCACCAATCCCCTCAAGCCTATCATTTTCTCATCAAAACCTTGCTCCATAATAGACAATTCCACCACATTCCTTCCCTGCTCCATCACCTCCAACTCCAACACTTTCAAACACCCGAGTACATTTTTACCCACCTCGTCAAATTCTATGGCAAAGCTAATAGAATCCAGGACGCGGTTGATATTTTCTACCGAATACCCCAATTCAGGTGCTTCCCTTCAGCTTATTCTCTCAATGCTTTACTCGCACTTCTTTGTAGAAGTCAACGTGGCCTTAAGCTACTCCCTCAGGTTCTCTTAAACAGTCTGCATATGAACATAAGGCTCGAAGAATCTACTTTCCGTCTACTAGTTTGCACTCTTTGTAGAATGAACAAGGTTGCTTATGCTATAGAGATTCTACAACGTATGTTAGACGATGGACTTGGTGTCAATGATAAAGTTTTCTCTTTTGTGCTGTCATCAGTTTGTGCTGAGGGTGATTTGGATGGTGAAGACGTTATTGGTTTTTGGAGGGGATTGCGAAAGCTTGGGTTTTCTCCCGCCATGGGTGACTATGATGGCGTGGTTAGGTTTTTGGTGAAAAAAGGGAGAGGCTTGGATGCTTGGGATGTTCTAAATCAAATGAAATCCGATGGAATAATGCCCGGTATTATATCTTACACTATGGTCTTAAATGGGGTAACTGCTGAAGGAGATTACATATTGGCAGATGAGCTGTTTGATGAATTGCTTATGTTGGGTTTGGTTCCGAATGTTTATACTTATAAAGCCTATATAGACGCTTTATGCAAGCAAAATAAAGTTGAAGAGGGTATCAAGATGGTAGCCTGTATGGAGGAGTTAGGGTGCAAACCTAATGTTCTCATTTATAATACGTTATTGAGGACAATTTCTAAGGCTGGTGAGATAAGTAGAGCTAGGGAGCTTGTTAAAGAGATGAAATATAAGGGCATTGAAATGAATTGGGTTTCATATACGATAATAATTGATGGTTTGGTAAGTAATGGTGAAATTCTTGAAGCATGTGCCTTGGTGGAGGAAGTGTTGCACAAGTGTATTTTCATCAAGAGTTTGACATTTGATGAGGTAATCTGTGGCCTATGCCAAAGAGGATTAGTCTGCAAGGCACGGGAATTGCTTGGGAAAATGGTTGAAAGGAGTATTTCTCCCGGGGCTAGGGTTTGGGAAGCACTTCTTCTTAGCTCTGAATCCAGACCCAAATTTCATTTGGTAAATCCACTTTGAATAATGCTGCAAGTTAGAGAGGTCTATCAACCTTGTGTTTTCGGAATCAAAGACCATTTCTTAGACCTTTCACTTTTGTTCCTTAAAGAAGGGTGAGAGTGAGAAAGACTTGCAGTAGACGCAAAGAGAGACGAGCAAAACAAAATTCTTAGTGGTTCATAGTTGGTTCTGGTACAGGTATCTTTTGACTTTAAAACAAAGAAACAGAGAAGTAAACAAAAGATTAAGTGGAAGAAAATGGCCCTCTCCCAGACTCCTAGTAGTAAGTTCCATTTCCTTACCAGTAGCTGGGGATTGTAGAACCCTTACCTCATTGAAAAAGTAATGTTCCTGTCCAGGAAGAGCATACAGCAGATAACAAGTGGAGTATAAATGAACCTCAGGTTTGGACTAAGGAGTTTAGCTTTGCTAATTTCTTTTTTCCTTTCAGGATTAATTCTTCAAGTCTGAACATCTTATGTAATGTATTTTTTTGCAATTGCTTATCTTGGTTTGTTATCTGAAACCAAACATGTATTAGATGGAATATGGCAGCTGTAAAGTAAACACCTGGGTTGATATGTGGCCATTCTCTTTTGACAAGTGATTATAATTTTTACATTTTGTCTGGTTGAGTTAGAAAAAATACCATCTAATCGTGAAAATGAAAAGATGGGAGTGGGTCGGAGAAAACAAGATTCTGGTGAGTTGTGCACCAAACCAAATCTGATGAAGGGGTATTAAGAGAGCAGCAGCAGTAATATTGTATCCATTCATAACTTTCAATATTCTGATTCGCCACCATTTGGGTGATAAAATTGGTTTCAAATGGAAATGCAGTAGAATTATCAGAAGTCCTGGTAGAGTTACCTTCGGAATGGTTCCAAATGCCTGAGGATGGGATCTGCCTCTTCATTTGTGGTAGCTGCTGCAACAATAGCAGAAGTATATTCCATTGTCAGTCCTGCGAAGGAGTATGAAAGTAACTCATAAATCGACATTGAATCAGAGGATCCTATATACTTAATGATAGAGCTAATTATTCCAGCCAACAAAGTAAACCGTTAGAGAAAATATTTTCTTTTGTAAAAAGATCTGTACAGAGGAAATTTTAGTATGCACCTGTTTAGAGATGGCTTTTGTATGCCTTTTTGGACGACATTAGTGTCGCTTATCTGTTTGTTCGAGTTTCTTTTGTGTTTTTGCTTGTAACACCTATAGGCTTTGCTTCGGGAACATTTATATTCATATTAAATCGTCTTTTAAAGTCAATACATGTATCCAATGCACTCGTGCTCGTTCCCAACCCTCTGCAATCATCTATGACCTTGATGCTCCTCGGCTCAAACCTAAATTTAGAATGACTTTGATGCTTCTCGGTCATGACTACAGTAAGTTCAGCGATGCTTTGTCAGCGCAATTCTTATTTTGCCCACAAATATAACTCATGCTTAAATCAATAGTATGCTTCTATTTTACTTAAATAAGATCTTTGAAATACCAATTCACTAAAGACTTTGATATACTCCTAAACAGTATATTATTGCGTAAGCTAATGCAACTTAGCCTGAGTCTCCTCCTTGACATATTGACGATAAAATTGCTTTTTGAATTGCTTTTGGAAATCCTCTAAGTTCCGATCGCAGTCTCACCTCGGTCTCATTTGTGGACGTACGATGTCCATAAGATAGCGACATTAGTAAAATAAACTACAACAATTTATCTTAGTAGCATCATCTTTGATCCCCATCAAACAGAAGTATTATCCCCATCGCACAGAAGTATTGTTCCGTTCCTAGAGAAAATTGTCTACATCTCTTGCGGACCTCATTCACTCTGAACTCTGCATACAACGAGCTCTCTCTGAAGCTCTTAAAATTTTGACATCATGACCTCAGTTTTCTTCTTCAAAGCCACGACAATCCAAGGCAGCATTCTCAGTTTTCTTCTTAAATTTTTTATATCATGACCTCAATTTTTCTTGAGAGCATAATTTTTCTTAGTCAGCTTCTCGGTCTGATCACATTGAGAGTCTCTCTCATTGCATCCCAATTGAAACTAAGAGTCTCCATCACATAATCCCTGAGTTGCTCTCTCATTGACTCTAACTTAGCGGTGTGTCCTTTTATTACCTTGAGTGTTTCCTTCACATCATCCATGAATTCCTCAATATTGGTCACTTGACTTTTCAAAAAAACACAAAATTTCTTGATCTGCTACTTTATCTCCTCCTTTCGTTATCTCAACCGTATCTTCAAATATTCTGATACTTACTAACGGGATTAAAATTTTAGTCTGACACAAATAGAATCTTGAAAAACTATCGTGGAGTCTTTTCCCAAATTAGAGAAGGCTAATACGGTTACTATTGTAGTGTAGTGTAATTTAGTGAAGGAATAATGCAATTACTATGTACAAACATTTGGCGGGAGGAAACAATTGTCAAAATTAACTTTCTTTTTTCATTTCCCATTTTGTACTCTGATGAGTCTCGTAGTCCCCATATCGCTAGATACTAGTAGATCGGTTATCAATGCAATCTATGTACATTTTTCTCTAGTGTAGCTTCCACTTTTATATAGAACCAGCAATCTTTATTGCTGAACTTTGCACTTTTCACCTCTAGTCCACACAGATATTACAAGTAGCAGCTACGGTCATGATCTGCATGAGTCTGCTGTTTTAATTTATAACATGCAGGAAGAGGAAATCAACATGTGTTCCAAAAATAAAAGCCTAGAAAGAGATGCTAGAATCGTTTTAGTTATATATCTTGTTGAATATTGGCAATATCCCACATTAGGAAAAGATAGAAAGGGAGGGGGTTTGGTTTGTTATATATAGAACCCCTCCCCCTTTGGTTGTATCATCCCAAAATCTTCTCTTTTGTAATATTTCTAGAGGAAATATTAATTTGGTAGTGTCCGAGGACGTAAGCTAAATTGGCCGAACCTCGTTAAAACTCTGGTATTTTATTTCTTATTTGTTTGCTTTTATTTAATAGCTTTATGTTGGTTATATTTATTTAGTTATTATTGCTATAAATATCTAAGTGAGTTCTGTCTAGTTGTTGGGTTTTAAGCGGGACCATTGTGACCCCTCCAATTTAACTGGGAATTTTCTTAGTATAATTGTTGGCATAATAATTATCTAAATATTTCTGATAATATTGTTATTAATATTATCGTCGCTTCCGCAACAATTGGTATCCGAGCCAAGGTTTTGTAGTATGCTCTGTGTTTGCAGCTTAGTCTGATCTTACACATCAGAAACATTTCCTAAAGCTTGTGGGTATTCTACATTTGGTGGCTATTAAGTAGAAGCTATGGCAAAAATGACAGAAGAAAAACCATCCATATCAACAACTTCCACTTCGTACATTTTGCCGAGGATTGGAACTGCAAATACGAGATTTGTAGTGGAAATTTTTGATGGAACAGGTCATTTCGGCATGTGGCAAAGTGAGCTTCTAGATGCCCTCTTTCAACAGGGTCTAGATATTGCCATTGAGGAAGAAAAACCAGAAGGGGTTGATGATAAAGAATGGAAGACCATCAACCGATTGGCATGTGGTACAATTCGATCATGTCTTTCCAGAGAGCAGAAGTATACATTCAGTAAAGAGACTTCTGCAAGTAAATTGTGGAAAGCATTGGAGGAGAAATTTCTGAAGAAGAACAGTCAAAATAAGTTACATATGAAGAAAAGACTGTTTCGTTTCAGTTATGTTCCTGGTACCACGATGAACGAGCACATTACCAATTTTAATCAGCTGGTGGCTGATTTGTTGAATTTGGATGTGACTTTTGAAGACGAAGACTTGGCGTTAATGTTGTTGGGATCGCTTCCTGAGGAGTTTGAGTACCTTGAAACTACTCTACTTCATGGAAAATCGGAAGTAACTTTCAATGAAGTAACTGCTGCATTGTATAGCTATGAACTACGCCGAAAGGATAAGTTGAAAGGTTCAGGTGAAGCAGCAGTGGAAGCATTGGTAACAAGAGGTCGTCAGCAAAGTCAGTCTAAGGGGAAGAGAAGAAAGTCCAAAGGTCGAGCTGTTGCCAAAGATGAATGTTCTTTTTGCAAAGAAAAAGGACATTGGAAGAAAGATTGTCCAAAATTGAAGAAAAAAGGGAAGACTCCGCAAGATGCAAATGTTGCAGAATGCAATAGTGAAGCAGAGTCAGACTTTTCTCTTAGTATGACATCTTCAACATTATATGCAGATGAGTGGATCATGGATTCTGGTTGTTCCTATCATATGTGTCCCATTCGGGAATGGTTCTTTGAATTTCAAAAACTAGATGAAGGGGTTGTTTACATGGGTAATGATAACACATGTAAAATAGCCGGGATAGGTTCAATTAAACTGAAGAGTCATGATGGATCTACTAGAATTTTGCGGGATGTACGATATGTCCCAAAGTTGAAGAAGAATCTCATCTCTTTGGGGTCGTTAGAATCTAAAGGCCTAGTTGTGACAATACGAGATGGAGTTCTTAAAGCAACTTCAGGAGCATTGGTGATGTTGAAAGGCATAAGAAAGAACAATCTGTATTACTACCAAGGTAGTACAGTGGTCGGGACAACAGCAGCAGCAATTACGAGTACCAAGAAGGACGCTGAGGCAACACAGCTGTGGCATATGCGTTTGGGCCATGCTGGTGAAAAATCCTTGCAAACTCTAGCCAAGCAAGGATTATTGAAAGGTACAAAGACTTGCAAACTTGAATTTTGCGAGCATTGTGTTCTGGGAAAACAACGAAGGGTGAAATTTGGCACTGGGATTCACAATACTAAAGGTATTCTGGATTATGTGCATTCTGATGTATGGGGACCGTCCAAGACTCCATCACTTGGAGGAAGACGTTATTTTGTCACCTTTATTGATGATTTTTCCAGACGAGTTTGGGTGTTCCCTATGAAGAACAAAGATGAGGTGCTTGAAGTTTTCCTTAAGTGGAAAACTAAAGTTGAAAATCAGACAGGAAGGAAGATTAAGGTTCTCCGATCAGACAACGGTGGAGAATATAAAAGCGATCCTTTCCTGAAGATATGCCAAGATTGTGGCATAGTAAGGCACTTCACCGTAGGTGGAACACCGCAACAGAATGGGGTGGCAGAGCGTATGAATCGAACGCTTGTGGAGAAAGTTCGATGTATGTTATCTAAAGCTGGATTAGATAGAAAGTTTTGGGCTGAGGCTGTGACGTACGCTCAACATCTCATCAATCATTTGCCATCATCTGCTATAAATGGCAAGACTCCTTTGGAGAAATGGTATGGAAAACCTGCTACTGATTATGACACCTTGCGCATTTTTGGTTCTATTGCATATTATCATGTGAAAGAATCAAAGTTAGATCCAAGAGCAAAGAAGGCTCTATTCATGGGCTTCAATGCTGGTGTTAAGGGATATCGTTTGTGGTGTCTAGAGGCAAAGAAGACGATAATCAGTAGGGATGTTACCTTTCATGAATCTGCCATGTTGAATAAGGTAAATCCAGAAGGAGTGAGTAGTACTTCGCAGCAGGTGGAGTGTACTCCGCAGCAGGTGGAGTTTGAGCAGAGTGTGGTAATTCCAGCAGAAGGTACCACTAGTGATTCTTCATTGGCAGATGCAGAGTCAGATGAGGAAGAGGTTTCTACCCAAGAACCTCAACAGCAATCAGAGCCAATTGCAGTCAGAAGGCAGAGACGAGAAATTCAGAAACCAGCTCGTTTCACTGACATGGTAGCTTATGCACTTCCAGTTGTTGATAATATTCCATCCACTTACACCGAAGCCATTCAGAGTTTAGAGAATAATAGATGGTTAGGTGCAATGGAAGAGGAAATGCAATCTCTAGAGAAAAACAAGACGTGGAAGTTGGCACAACTACCAAAAGGGAAGAAGGCGATTGGTTGCAAATGGGTATTTGCAAAGAAAGAAGGATTTCCCGACAAAGAAGATGTTCGTTACAAGGCAAGGTTAGTGGCTAAAGGCTACGCTCAGAAGGAGGGAATTGACTATAATGAGGTATTTTCTCCAGTTGTTAAACATTCCTCCATTAGAATTTTGTTGGCCTTGGTAGCGCAGTTGAATTTGGAGCTAGCTCAACTTGATGTGAAGACCGCGTTTCTACACGGTGATTTGAAGGAGGAAATCTATATGACTCAGCCAGATGGATACAGGGTTGCTGGTAAAGAAAATTGGGTGTGTAAACTTAGCAAATCGTTGTACGGATTGAAACAATCTCCGAGACAATGGTACAAACGATTTGACAGGTTCATGAAGGACCAGAAGTACAAAAGAAGCAAATACGATCATTGTGTGTATTTGCGCAAGCTTCAAGATAATTCCTACATCTACTTACTCTTGTATGTTGATGATATGCTGATTGCAGCAAAGAGCCAAATGGAGATTGATAGACTGAAGGCTCAGTTGAGTAAAGAGTTTGAGATGAAGGATTTAGGGGAAGCTAAGAAGATTCTCGGCATGGAAATAACTCGGGATAGAAAGAGGGGCAAACTTTGGCTGTCACAAAAACAGTATTTGGAGAAGGTACTACAACGTTTCGGTATGTCTGAAGGTACAAAACCTGTAAGTACCCCACTTGCTCCTCATTTTAAACTAAGTAACCAGTTATCTCCAACGACTAAGGAAGAACAAGAGTACATGGCAAAAGTCCCATATGCAAATGCAGTTGGAAGCTTGATGTATGCAATGGTATGTACGAGACCAGATATTTCACAGGCTGTTAGTGTTGTTAGCAGGTACATGCATGATCCGGGCAGGGGTCATTGGCAAGCTGTGAAATGGATTCTGCGGTATCTCCAAAATACCATAGATGTCGGATTGGCATTCGAGCAGGATGAATCATTTGGTCAATGCATAGTTGGATATTGTGATTCTAATTATGCAGGTGATTTGGATAAGCGACGGTCTACAACTGGCTATTTGTTTACTTTAGCGAAAGCGCCAGTTAGTTGGAAATCTACCTTACAGTCCACGGTGGCTTTGTCTACAACAGAGGCAGAGTATATGGCAATTACAGAGGCTGTGAAGGAAGCAATTTGGCTTCATGGATTGCTTAAAGACTTGGAAGTTGGTCAGAAACAACTTAAGGTGTATTCTGACAGTCAGAGTGCTATTCATTTAGCAAAGAATCAAGTTTTTCATGCACGAACGAAGCACATAGACGTTCGCTATCACTTTGTGCGGGAAATTCTCGAAGAAGAGGAGATACTTCTCCAAAAGATTCACACTACGGAGAATCCTGCAGATATGCTGACTAAGGTGGTTACAAGGGCCAAGTTTGAACATTGTTTAGACTTGATCAATGTCCGACACATTTGATATGGCGTCGTTGGCGCAAATTTGAAGACACTATTGAAGTTTGTGTTATGAGAAGATGTTCGAAGATGTGGAATATCGCCAAGGTGGAGATTTGTTGAATATTGGCAATATCCCACATTAGGAAAAGATAGAAAGGGAGGGGGTTTGGTTTGTTATATATAGAACCCCTCCCCCTTTGGTTGTATCATCCCAAAATCTTCTCTTTTGTAATATTTCTAGAGGAAATATTAATTTGGTAGTGTCCGAGGACGTAAGCTAAATTGGCCGAACCTCGTTAAAACTCTGGTATTTTATTTCTTATTTGTTTGCTTTTATTTAATAGCTTTATGTTGGTTATATTTATTTAGTTATTATTGCTATAAATATCTAAGTGAGTTCTGTCTAGTTGTTGGGTTTTAAGCGGGACCATTGTGACCCCTCCAATTTAACTGGGAATTTTCTTAGTATAATTGTTGGCATAATAATTATCTAAATATTTCTGATAATATTGTTATTAATATTATCGTCGCTTCCGCAACATATCTATCTCTAAGAAGCAACAGTTATCCACTTTTAGTTCTTCATCGTTTTTCTTTTTTCGATAGCATAAAAGATCCCATAATATCCTGATCAACAAATTCCAAATGCCAGGTAAGGGACTATGAATTACCTTAACTTCTTACTGCCCAGGCCCAGGCGAGGGCGGCAGCCTTTGGTCTCTATTTCATTTTATTTTTCCAGCATGTTTCATACAGACGGCAGCACTTCTTTAAGAAGCACCTTATAATCTGTTTTTTGGTTTCACTTCAAAAGCCCTTTTAGAAGTGTTTTAGACGTCAAAAGAACTTTTTGGAGAGTAAAAAAGTAACTTCAGAAGCTTTTATTTTAATTTTTCTGAAAAAGTTCCATTAAGCAAAAATAAATAACAAAGTGGTGCCTTCTTTTTCAATAATTGAGAGCTTGCTCATATGCAAAACATGGTTACTTTTATTTTCGAAGATGCAATTTCATTCATTATGTAAATCGTTATAATCAAAGGAAAGGGAGCTACAAAGACCCGAATACATTAGAACTAAAACCCAATGAGATACATATCAAACAAAAGCTTGCTTGCATGCAAAACATGGTTACATAATTTACAGTTCTCATATATAGTATAGATATGCTTAATGCAATTCCATTTTGACCATTTCCATGCAATGTCCCACTCCCAAGCCATGCATAACTAGCTTCCTATATGGCTAGCAAAAGGCCAGGCAATGAGCGGCGTGCCAAGTCCCTAGGCTGGCTCTGCCACAGAGTGTGGTTGTCGCTCCCGATTTCCCAGCGAGGCGGCTTCACATCCCTCACAGTCAGCCATGTATTAAAGTACTCCCTAAATTGGGTAATTAAACCGTCTTTCAATGTCCATACATGTACCCAATACACTTGTGCTCCTTCCCAACTGATACGGGGTTGCACGCGGACCAAGATCGAGTTGCCACGTCACGAGAAACTCCTACGAAAACCCTAAACAATTAGATCTGAAACGAAACAGAAAAATTAAAAGATTAGATTTTTGAATTTTCAGATCTGAAATAAAATCCCCAAAACAGTAAAGAATCAAATAGAGAATAGAAATAAGTGTTAATAAGGAATCTTGAAACCCTAGAAGAGATTGCGATTCTGCCCAATTGAACACTCAGATAGTTTTCCCCAAATTTCGACAATCTAATTTCACCCAAAAAGAGTATGGAAAAACCCTAGAAATTGGGGATTTTTGGGCTGATTCCTTAAGATAGAAAAAGGCTGAAAACACAATAAGAACAGAAAATAGATTAGATAATGATTCAGCACAAATAGAAATAAAGAAAGAATTGACAGTAAGAAATTAAAAGATAAGTCCTAAGAAGCCTTGAAATCTCGAAAGATCTCACAACTCCCTTCAAACGGCTCTAATCTCCCCTCCAAAGAATATCAATGGCAAGAAGAAGGTTGAAGATGGCTCCCACAATCAAAAAGATTGTTAAAACAACTTCTAAAGAAAACTCAAGAGAAAATCCTTGAAGAACTCAAAGAGAATTTTCACTCAAATCAAATCTGAAATTTTTAATGTAATTGTAATGTAATGTAGGGTGGCTGGCCAAGCCATATAAATAGGCCTTTCAAATGTTTTCCTAATTTAATTAGAACACTAAAACTACAACTAAAAAAAAAACTCCTAATTATTTTAATATGGAAATTCGGCCAAGGGTCTTTTATTTGGGACTCTTGGATAAACATTTAAACTAAGTAAAATAAATAAATAAATAAATAAAAATAAAACTTTACAACTTGGGCCACTTTGACAATTTGGCCTGATTTTCAACTAAGTATGGGTGGATTTCTTGATTGGGCTTGGAATCTTCTTATTGGGCCTTGCCCTCAAGAATTTGGGCTTGTGATCCATCTCCTACCGAAATTGAATCGTTGATGCTCGTAATGGAGATCCAATGCACTTTGGCTGCAAGATTTGGTGTCTTGGACCACGATTCCCAATATTTGAAATCTTGATTTTCCCTTTCTTTTGTGTACGCATCTAAGGCCTTACTAACAAACTCCTGGATGGTCCCATTTAGTTTGGAACGCATTTGTCGGGCCTTTGATCTCGTATCACCAACCCTCTGCAATCACGCAATCACCAACCACCTCGATGCTCCTTGGCTCGAACCTAAACTCGCTGTGGCTGGACTCCCCGGTGAGCATCCGCATCATATGGTGGCACCGAGGAGGCCCATGGAACCACCATTCCAGGTCAGTTGTTAGAAGTTTGACAACGGTGCTGGTGTCACCATGTGCCAATGCTTTATAAAGTGTATCCACAATTGCCTTATTTTGCATTTCTGGGTTTGAGACCATAGCTTCATTCTTTTTGGATTCCATTATCTGGTTTGCAAATGAAAAACAAAAAAAGAGAGTGAGCTGGCAAAGCTCAAATTAGGAATTACAAGAAAGGATATTGTAAAGCTAGCAAGGAATTAGAAATAAATTTTGAGTATGGAATAAGTCCTAAAGTGCAGGCTTTTTATAGCAAAAATGGGTCCCTTGCTACGAATGACATGGCAATCGATCTATCTAAATGATAAAATGACACATTCTTAATAAAGAAATTAATTCACTTCCTGGGAACAAATGATGCAGGGTTCAAATTTTGTAGTTAGTAGCTGTCGTAGATAGCTATAAATCTGCTAAATTCGAACTTTAGTGTATTGAGAGCAGGAAGAAATTAGTTTGTGACCTTGCTTAATTGTTGACGTTCCATTTTAGAATTTAGCCTTAAGACGAGGCTTAAGTTGGTCTTGCATTAGGATTTGGCTGCACCCAATGAAAGACGGCGTCTTTTGGATGCAACCGAGAGTATCTCTTATATTCCTTCTGTTTTTCAATGTGTTTTGTTCTTTGATGTTTGGTTTCTTCAGGTAATTACTAAATTTGCAAAAGAAAAAACCTGTCTTGATTGAATATCATATATGTATTTGCCATCTCCTTTATTGGTGTGTTAATTCCTAGAAATATGATGGGTTGGTGAGAATTGTTTAATTAATTTGCAAAAGAAAAAACATGTCTTGATTGAATATCATATATGTATTTGGCATCTCCTTTATTGGTGTGTTAATTCCTAGAAATATGATGGACTGGTGACAATTGTTTAATTTACTCTACTAATTACATATCCATCTGCAAATTTGAGTATAAATCCCGACTCGCAACAAGTAATTAGACCGTGATTTTTGGCCAAGCTTTGAAATGAAAATGGGCTGAGAGTAGTTGAGACTTGAGAGCGAGGGAGATGAGATATCCCTTTCAGTCATTATCCTCGTAGTTAAAATAGGCTGAAAAGGCGCCAGGTTGGCGGCAGTCACGCCATCACCTTCAGCTCGCATGCAGTGCATGTACAGTTAATTTTGATGGCTCTTTTCATATATATAATTCACCATTAACAGACAGTTCGTCAATGGCTTTGCTTCGTAATTTAACACCCATTTTCAAGCTGATACGAAAAAAAAATAAGCAGCAGATGAATTGATAGAAAATCAAATTTGAGGGTCTTAAAATGTTGAATTTGTCATCTACACCTTTTAACCAAAGTATCAAAAGTGGCATAAACTAGTGTCAGATTAGACCATACCGACACGAAGCTTCTGCAATAATATTGCATTTTGAACGACCAATGTTGACAATTAGTTAAATCCATGGAATATTTGAATGAGATTAGAGATAGACAGTGACAATATGTACGTGGTCATGCATAAATTTATGAGCACCAGTTGGATCCAACCTCCCCCTCGTGTGCAGTATTGAAGTGGGAAGTGGGAACCTTGGTTGATGAATTAATGGCCATGATTGAATAGCTGTTGTATTATTGGCACCTTCTCTGTCTCAAACAACCAATTGACAATAGTGTAGCAGGTAGGAGATAGATTGTTACTCTTCCAAATCTTTCGTCTCATCCACAAACTAAATCCAGGTTGAGGGACTTCACAAATCTCAGTAGGCGAGGGGTGCCTATCATCTACGGATTTTGCATATTGGTTAGCCTGTAATTGTTTTTCTGGATAGATGATTGTTCACTATTTCGAATTCCCATAAACAGACCAATTGTACCAAATTTTAGGGTTATAAGGGACTTACGGCTAAATGACATCCACAAGTTAGAATAATCTAAGTGTGTATTTGTACACCAACTAAAACCATACCACATTATTATCCATTTTAAATTGAATTAAATTAATTAAGTGATAAATCAAGAAATTGAACTTTTTAGAATTCTTCTATAAAGATACAGTCAACCCTCTCTATAACAGTCACCCGCTATAATAGTCAAGTTTCTAGAACCGATTTTTTATATTTTATTTTAACCTTCTATAATAGTAATATCTATAGTTATGGAGTATGTTGTTTATTAAATTAGTTCTCTACAACAACATATAGTCTAAAATTTTAAGTGAAATTATAGTTATTTCATGTAAGCAAGCCTATTAATTATCATTTATTAAATGAAAATAATATTCAATGAGTGGAATTAAAGATATTAGTTCAAGAAACTATTAAGTTCTCTAATTAAATATTCTACTATGAATTTGGAACATCATACACTTATAAATTAATTACTTGAATTTAGTATCTCATGATAAATTAATTAATTAATTGAATTTGTTAAATTTATGAACTTTATAATTACTCATGTGAAAGAATGCAAAATAAAATATGCATAAAAGCAATAATGCATGCACCTATTCCTACTTTCTTTCTTCTTCTTCTTCTTCTTCTTTTAACATAATTCACACTTTCTTTATTGATAGAAATTCACAATATGAATTCTATTGTAATCTTATAACGATTATCTCTCTATAACAACATGCTATTATAGGTGTAGAATAGTCACCTCTCTATAATAGGCAAAATTTAGGCAAACAAATGAAGCTGTTATAGAGAGGGTTGACTGTAGCACGTACGCCATATTATTTAAGAATTATTATTAATCAAGAGTAATGAATGTTAAATTTAGCACTTAACATTCCTTTCTATATTTATTTGGACCTTTATTAAGGTCACATTACCCTTTTTAGAACTTAATTAGGCTAACAATAACGTTTGATTCCATTTCAAACTTGTTTCGGATCTCTTTTGGCTCAACTAAAAATTTTCAGTTTTAGGTCTATATGTCTCGAGACAAGGGCTTGAATGTCTCGGGATAGTGTCTTGTTACTGTAAAACTTTAGTTTCGAAGTTATCTTATCTCGAGACAAATGAGTGTATGTCTCGAGACATGACCATGATATTGTAGCTTTTTAGCTTCGAAGTTCTTGTGTCTTGAGACACTTTTGTATGTCTCGAGACTAGGACAGGAGACTTGAAAATTTTGTTTTCAAAAACTTTCGAATTATATCAAAATTGTCCACCATCAATCCAACACAGTAAACAAAACTTATATACTATATAATACATTGTATTTTCAATTCAAAACACCATTAACTCGAATATTAAAACAACTAAACACTCTCTACTTACTTCATTATTAAAGCTATGTACATGCCATAATCTAAAACCCAAAATATTAATTCCATACTCTCTTTCAAGCCTTGGAGATGTGATGAGATGTTGATGACGATCTTCTATCAAAGGTTTCAGTCTGATCTTTCACTTATGCGTTAAATAATAACGCATAAAGCTATAATAGCTTAGTAAGTACCTATGAAAACAAATCTTACCATAGCTTTAATTTATTTAACATTAACAATGGTAATATTATTATTCATGAATATATCATAATAATCAGTAAGTTCTTCAATAATTACAAATTTCACTAACATTTTAATTCATTAATTTATCATTTTACGATTTAACAAGAACTTTTATAAAAAATACTTAGCACGACTTACTAACCCATGCTAGACACGTATGAATGATATGGATACATGGAACATATTACAATACATGGACCACATAAGTGCTAGAAACACGAGCACCTAAGTGCATTAACAAAATAGGAGGCACTGAAGTATGATATCACGAATAACACGGGAGTGTTCGAGATCCTATGGCATGTCAACTATATCCATGAAGATCAACACTAGTTTACATAGGCATTTGAATATTACTAAATTTACATCAACCACAAATACTTCGTTCCACGATTTTCACAATTTTATTACACTTTCACACTTTTTTTTGCTCTAATTTACTATTTTAACATTCCATGAACATATAAATTCAAACATTAAAATTTTCAATAGTATTTCCTTTACACTCCAATTTGATGAATAACCACAATCTTTATTCATACTAGTATTTATTTCATGATTTTCATAATTTAGCTACACTTTTATACTTCTTCAATTTAGTCCTCATTTTCATGATTTAAAGTTTAATTGTAAATTTTAATTACAATAATCACGAGATTTTATTCACTAAATTCTTGGTCCATAATACATCATATGTTTCGTACTCTGTACATCATTTTCACTTATCAAATAATAACACGTAAAACTTTCACATAGTTTTCAATTTAGTCCTTTTTTGCCACAAAATTCAATATCCAATACTTAGACACTTTAAATGAATTCTCTTCCATGTAACACTTCACTTGAGTAATTCTTTTCAACAGTTTTAATACTTACAGTCATTTCTGAATATCTTATGATTTAATCCTTAACATTATAAAAATTCAATAATTGTTACAATATCATTCTAGTTTCACCCTTTATTCAAATTCACTATCACATAATACTTTAAAAAAACATTTCATCACAATATCATATTTCACATATCTATTTTTTTATGCACTTCTGATGATCACTAAACTAACTATAAATACAACTAAGGTAAGCGCGCCTATCGAACAATAGTATAGTTATGGGGAGTAGGAATATCGTATCCACGAGGACTAAAAGTACAAGTAATTACCGTTTTTTCTATCATTTAGCCTATAAATTGAAGTGATTGTTTTTATTCTAAAATTACTAAACTAATTTAACTAAAAACGCAACAGAGAATAAAATAGGAAAATAATCGACGGTACCAATGAGAGAGACAATACCCAGGAAAGAATCCACCTAGACTCCACTTATTATTATGAATCTGAATTAAACGATTTATTCGCTTATGCCTTGATCTGTAGAAATCCCTAAATCATATATCTCTTTCGAGAGTAAGAACAACTAACTCTAGGTTAATTAATTGAAATCTCTTTCTAATTAAAACTCCTATTGTCGCATTAACTTGATCTATGGATTCCCCTATTAGATTTGACTCTAATCCGGTAGATTTATGTCATCCTATTTCTAGGATTACATGCAATTCCACTTAATTATGCTAGATCTACTCTTAAACAAAGACTTTTTCTCCACTAATTAAGTACATTAAACATGAATTAATATCCTGAAAATACTAAAATATGAAAAAAGCATACATAATTGAGAACAAGAATCAAGTATTTATCATGTAACTTAGAAATCAAATAATAAGATTCATCATAGGTTTCATCTTCCCTAGGTATCTAGGGAATTTAGTTCATCATCCTAAATAGAAACATCTCAAAGTTAAGATAACAACAATACATAAAGAAACTCAATAAAACTTCTAAAGAAATTAAATGGAGATCTTCAATCTTGAAGGAGATCTGCTTCTGAGATGATTCTGATGGCGTTCTTCGAGTCTTTTCTTCAGTCTTTCTGTCTATACCCTTAAGTTCTCTTCTAATTGATATTTATAGACTTTAGAATGCTCAAAAAGCCTAAAAATTGGGTTTTTCCATGTAGTTCTATATGGATTTTACTTTTATTTTATTTTACCACTGTATTTTATTTAAATAAAGATTCGTGTCACTTAATTCTAACAGTGATGAAAGCATAGTCAAAGTTGAGATTTTTACATTTTTGAAAGTTCACAAAGTTTAAATCTATTGGATGCTTTTAAAGAGAAATCAAAATAACAGTATGAGTTTTTGTATCTAATTGCAAGAAAGTTAAAGTTACAGTAAAACTAAAAAAACTAACAGCTACCAATTAACTAAGGTAAGAAAAGAAAGAACTCAAAACCTAAAAATGGTGAAAGAAAAGAAAAAGGGAAAACTAAAAAGATGATAAATGTGGCTCCTTTATGTTTGGCATCAAGTGTGCCTTTAAGACACCAAGTTATAACTCTAATATTTTGACAAAAGTGTCTTTGGAGTGCATGAATTGACTTGAGTTGGTGGACATAAAATTGCTCTTGTAGTATTTTTCACCTCGTCAGACATCAGTGTCGCAACACTCTTGACAATAGTACAATCTTGGCTTTGGGGGTTCTCAATGTCGCAACACAGGCTATCTGGTGTCGCAACACCCTAAACAGTGGCCCTGGATCCTTCACTTCAACCATCAGCAGTGGAGCCGCGGCCTCGAAAGCTTGGAGTTGAGACCTCAGGCTCGGTGTTGTGACACAGCACACTTAGTGTTGCGACATCCGTGGTAGACTACTCCAAGTTGATTTCTGGTTGAAGTTTTGCTCCCTTGAGGTGATAAAGGGTTGGTGTCACAACACCCACATTAGTTGCAGTTTTCCTCATGGTTTGGCCATAAATGTGTCCCTACACAAATTCAAATACACCATTAGACTCCCAATGGCAAAATTTTGTCTATTTGGGTCTCAAAAGGATTGAAATGAAAGAAAAACAGTCATTAATACTAAAAACTAAAAATAAAATAACATAGAAAAGATTCGTAAATTGTTTGAGAGCAAACTAATAAAGTGTTCAAAAGAGCCTAATTTAACGTTTCAAATTACAGAAGATCATTGTTGCCTTTATTGCGCATTTTATCAATAATTGGGCAGCTTCACAAACGGTGTACCAACGTTTGTTACCCGTTGTTATGTCGTAGCCTAGTTTCACTGTTGTTGCATGGAGTCGACCCTCGGCTAGTGCTTAAATGTAACGTTGATGCGACATGGAGCGCCATTGGTCTGAGGGCGAGAAATGGGGCTGTGCTTCGTGATTCGCTTGGGGTGTTCATTAGGGATGTCGAGGCAGCTAATGGCAGCATGTCAAGCAGCAATCGCCAAAGTGTTGGGTATCCGCGAGGCCCTATGGTGGCTTAAAACTTGCTGTTTCAATAATATAGTTGTGGAATTTGACTGCATTGAGGTGATTACTGCTTTACAATCGAATACTTTACTTAGCCCTAAGGTTGGTTTGATTACTGGCTTGTGTCCTCTTTCCAACACATTTACTTTCACTGGATCCGTCGGAGTGCTAATAGAGTTACTCACCGATTAAGAGACTTTATTCCAAGAAAATTGTATAGTTTATGATACTGTGCCACCTAATATGAGTTCTGTCCGATGTTAATGGCATCAATCGAGAAGTGGAGCAGTAGGCAAAGGTGTATGAAAAGAACGTATTGGCTCTGAATTTAGTGGTGCTCTCTTTTCCTTGATTATTTTACTTAATAGTGTTTTCAAAAGAATAATAAAAAGGTATTGGTATTGATGTTGTAACCGAATGGACTTGTGTTGATGAATGCCAAATACCTATTTATAAATCAGTTCCACAAGATATAGATGCATGAATAAAAACCTGATGAGTAGCATTAATGAGAGATGGGCCCAGGAGCCTGCAAAGACATATGTGGTAGTAGTATCTAATTGCAGTCTGGTTGAAGGATATGTTAGGTATATATTATGATGGAGCTGGACTAATGATTGAGTACTTGTTCAAATTCATTTCAGTTTCTTGTATAGTAATAAAGATGAGGACCACGCATCTTGGCCTACCACTCATCAATCCAGATTCATGAAGCTCTAATTAATTAATAGGCCCCAACCCATGGAAAAGATAAATGAACAAGCAATTCTAGGTCTAGTGGATGATGAATCAGAACTTACTGGTTTTCTTGCTCTAAGCTGAGTAGATTTCAAGCATGGTTTGTATTTGAAAATGAATTAATGGCTTACTAAGGTTGGTCCTTATTTCTGTTGTTTTGAAACAGTAAAAAGTGTATGAAAAATCCAAAACCCAAGAGTTGAGGACCGAATTTGATAGTTTTGTCTTATTACTAAGAAACTTTCATCTATAATTTATTGTAGCTAAGCATCGTATATTTAGTTGGATGGAGGCACAAAGAGAAAAAAAAAGAAAAAGGGAAAGATAGAAAGCTTGGATGTAGGTGAAAATGTAGGGAAAGAGACAAAGAGAAAGCTGTTTGTAATAACTAATGGAATTAAAAGTAGAAAAATGAAAAAGGATAGAAAAATAAATAAAGTAGAAAGAAGTTTGTGGTTTTATTTTTATTTTTATCGATTGAACCAATTTCAAATTGATCTAACTAATTGGTTTCGAGAATGATTGGTTTCGAGAATGATTGACCTGAGCGGTTCAAAGCAAATAAATTATAAAATTATAAAAATCGATTCAATTGGTAGATCAAATAATTTTTTTTAAACTCGAGATTAATCAATCCGTACTAGTTCATAGGTCAACCAGATTTTAAATTTTTTAAATATTAAACATTTACAATATTCTTCTATCAATTTGGTCCATACCCTTTAAAACTGAATTAGACCGGTTGGATTAGAAATCAGTGAGTCAACCAATCTTTTACCTCTCACCGAATCTTTTAACATGAAACTTTAATTTTTTTAATTTAAAAAAACAAATTTTAAAGTTTTTATTTTTTATAATCTTTTATTTTTCATTTTTTTAAATATATTTTTATCATTTGAGTAAATAAAAATAAATCTATATTATTTTAGTATTTAGTATTCTTTTTTTGTAAATTTCCCAAGTTTATGTTAAACATTAGTTTCTTTGATTCGGTTTAACTTTCGATTTTTTATATTATTTTTTATTTTTATTTTTATTTTTATTTTTTAGATTTATTTTAATAAAATAGATTTTATTTTGTCAGCTTTTGAATATCATTTGACGAGGTCACTTTCACAAATATTTTTAAAATATAATAATTTTCAAGAAATTTTTACTTATTTTACTATTTTAAATATAAAATATTTATTTTGTATTGTAAAAAATAAAATTAATTATATATTAAATAAAGAATTCAATTTGATTTTAATTAATCACAATTATTAAACTCACATTTTTATTCGATTCAATTTCCTCCGTTTCTTTCAAGATAGTGTAAATATATATATAATTAAATTAAAAAAAGTAACAGTATTTAAAATCTGAGCGAGATAGAAATTTGAAGGGATGTAGCAGCAAAAAGCAACATGAAAGTGGGAGCATCAGCTACTTAATTTAATCAGAAATATAATATATTTGTTTCATCTCACAAACTATCTTGGGTAGGTGGAAACATGAGCCATTCATCTAAACATGCGTTTTGATCAGTTAGGCCCCATTCCCCAGCTTCATACTGCCCCAACAGTAGTGGAGAATGATCCTTCAGGCTCACAGCATTATCAACAAAAGGTGGATCCTTTGTTTTGGACATAATGTTGTTGTTACCATCTAATGCCCTAAGAAAACCTAACCACCAAGCGTAAGAAGCAGCCTGATTTTCACCCCACTCTAAAATCTGCACTGTTTCCAAGTCTGGAGGTGGTGTAGCAGGCAGTGAAGGTGCAGTAGTTGACCATATTGGTTCAGGAGGGGCATAGCCTCCACCAAAGAGTAACAACATGACTTAGCATAGCTGTAGTAGGAGGGATTACCTACACAAGAAGATGGTAATGGTGATGTGGGAGTGGACCTATGGAGATGCAAGGCATGGGCAACTTCCCTCCTGGCTTCATCCATGTTGATGACGCCGCCTTGACCGGTCTTTCTTGTACGAGACCTTCTTCGCATGAGGGGCTTGCTTGAACAAGTTCTACTTTGAGGTTCCATTGAATGGGATGGTAATATGAAATTGGTGAGTAATAAGTAATGTTGAGTCAGAAGCGATGGCATGTAAGGTGACACGCGTTAGTAGCGGTGGACACATCAAATCAAATCCATTTACTGCTCTTTTAATTACTTAATTAATTAAGCAGAGCCGCTGTGGCTGAAGCTACGCCCTCCCTCTCTACCTCTATAAAGAATTAAAAGCCAGACTGAGCTCTGGCTCAGCTATGAGGCATACCTACTTTATATGGGCCGGGTAATGCCTAATGCTTGCAAGGTTTTTTATGAATAGCACAATCCAACTAGTAAATTGTTTAGATTTGGACTCAAGTGTAGCCACCCCCATATTTCACCTTTCAAATCCCTATATTATTTGTTGGTTAATTCATCAACCGTCCTTGTAGTGTAGTGGCTTTTGTATTCTTCATTCTTTTAAGGACTCATATCAATTAAGTCTTTAATAAGTAAAGTTTTTTAAAGCCCTCACATGTAAAGAAATGAGGCTTGACGTGAAAAAATATTGATAGTAAGTGTGGGAGTTGAAGGAGCAATTAATAATTTTGATATGGGTTGGCTAACTTTGATTGAAGAATGAAGATCATAATTCTCCACATAAAATCATTTTAATTATTTAACATTTCTAAATCGAGTTACAGATTTTAAGTGCACGTGACTTTCGTTGTGGATTAACTATCCAAACGTTAAAATTTAAATTTTTTTGACTTTATTTATACATAATGTATTTTTGGGTCAAATTCTTAAAGATTTTATTGAAAAATTTTAATCAAACAATTTAATCTAATAAAAAGTTAACTGGTAATTATTTACAATGTTTTTTTACTTTAACGAAAATAATCAATAATGTAGATGATGTAAATATTGAATTTGGCATAAGAATGAGTACTAGTGTTTTATGCATGCAAGGTAGGTGGAGGAATTAGGAAAATTAAATGAATTTGTCCATCTACCGTCGACTAATTGCAAAAAAAAAAGTCACATTATAGGCGTGTTTACCACATGCATATATAATAAAACAAAAGGAAGCAAGATCTCACTTTTGACTTTGGAGTTACAGCGAGGCACAGACAATGCACCCAGAGATTAAAATATTATTAAATGCCAAGGCAAATAGTTGATGTGCTAATTGCTAAACCCTCCATCCAAAAAAAGATTATGACCACTCACATACTTGGCTTCGCCACTAGCAAGGTATAGAGCTGCCATGTCTGCTGAACCTGGACTCCCAGAATTCATGCATTGCTCTATTAATTCATGGAATACCAATGAAGATATGCTATTCACTCTAATCCCATACCTCCCTAATTCACAAGCCGTGGTCAACCCAACAATGGCGTGCATGGATGCCGTGTAAGCATGTGGAGCAACACTAGTCCTGGAAATAATGCACCCTCCTCCACCTTGGGGAATCATCACTCTTGCCGCATGTTTAATCCCTAGTGCCACACCTCTCACGTTTACTTGCATAACACGCTTCAATTCATCCACGTCTAAATCAACAATGCTCTTGTGATTCGTATCATCTCTACCACCCCGTCATTATTAATGTAAAAATAGTATGTCGGTAATGACAATATATCGCAAAGAAAAAAGAAATAAAAATAAAGAACACAAATTTTTACGTGGAAACCCTTTCGGAAAAAAATCACGGGCAGAGAAGAAGATAATTCACTATGTCGAATTCGAAATAATTACAAGAGAAGTAGATTATGTCTATTTACAGGCTTCTAAAATCATATTCTAATAGGAGTGTAGTTATTCTAATCAATATCAAATAGATGGAGTTTAATAAGGTTTAAAAAACCTTATTCTAAAATAAAATAAAAGAAGTGTAGTTCTATAGGTATTTTACTTTTATTTTATTTTAACACTTTATTTTATTTAAATAAGGATTCGGGTAATTAATTTTAACAATCTCCACCTTGACACGAATTCTCAATGAACAAATTCTTCATCGCGAACTCTCAACGAACAAGTTCTCTACCTCTTCCGTAAAACCCTTTATGGGTTTAACTTTAACAATGAACACTAATAAAGTCTAAGCAATGCTCAAACTTGGTTATAAGAAGTGACTTAGTCATCATATCTGTAGGATTTTCATGAGTACTAATTTTGCTCACAATAATATCACCACGAGCAATAATTTCACGAGCAAAATGATACCGAACATCAATGTATTTTGTTCTCTCTTGAAACATTTGATCTTTTGTGAGGAAGATGGCACTCGGATTGTCACAAAATACTCTATTGATTTGAAGGTCTTCATTAAGTTCACTAAAGAGTCTCTTAAACCAAATAGCTTCTTTACAATCCTCAGTAATCGCCATGTACTCAGCTTCAGTGGTAGACAAAGCGACTGTAGTTTGCAAAGTGGCTTTCCAACTGATTGCAGAACCTCTGATTGTAAAGACATAACTTGTAAGAGATCTTCTTCTATCAAGGTCTCCAGCAAAATCAACATACCCAATGACTCAATCTCTAGTTCTTCCAAACTGTAAGTAAACATCAGTAGTACCTCGTAAGTATCTTAAAATCTATTGAACTGCTTTCCAATTTTCTTTACCGGGATTCGCCATGTATCTGCTAACTGCACTGACTGTATATGATAAATCTGGACGTGAACAAACCATAGCATACATGAGAGATCCTACTGCACTAGAGTATGGAACATGTGACATGTACTCAATCTCATCATCTGATTGTGGAGACAAAGTCGATGAAAGTTTGAAATGGGCTACTAAAGGAGTACTAACAGGCTTAGCACTCTGCATATTGAACCTGCAAAGAACTTTCTCAATGTAGTCATTCTGACTTAGGTACAATTTACTTGTTTTTTTTATCTCTAAGAATCTCTATACCAAGTATCTTCTTTGATGGTCCCAAATCTTTCATATCAAATTTTTCACTTAGTTGGGCTTTGACTTTTCTTATCTCTCATTTATCTTTCGTTGCTATCAACATGTCATCAACATACAGGAGTAGATACACAAAAGAACCATCACTGTTTTTCTTAAAGTAAAGACAACTGTCAAAGCTATTTCTTTTGAAATCATGAGAAGTCATAAAGGAATCAAACATCTTATACCACTGTCTTGGTGACTATTTCAAACCGTAAAGGGACTTTTTTAGCAAGCAAACATAGTCCTCTTTTTCTGAGATTGTAAAACCCTCTGGTTGTTGCCTGTAAATATCCTTCTGAAGTTCTTCATGTAAAAATGTAATTTTTACATCTAACTGCTCAAGCTCCAAATCATGTATGACCACAATACCAAGCAAAGCTCAAATCGAACTATGCTTCACAACTGGGGAGAACACATCTGTGAAGTCCACTCTTGGAATTTGACTATAACCCTTTACAACAAGCCTTGCTTTATATCTGGATTCTTCAATTCTTGGAATCCCTTCTTTCTTTTTAAACACCTATTTACAACGAACAACCTTTTTACCTTTAGGAAGTTTCACAAGATCTCATATTTTGTTTTTGTGGAGTGATTCCATCTCCCATTGCATAGCAAATATCCACTTTTCTGAGTCTTCACAACTAACCGCCTCAGAATAATTAGATGGCTCTTGGTTTGCATCTATATTTTAAGCCATATTTAAAGAATAAGCAACTAGATCAACCTCGGCATATTTCTTTGGAGGTTTAATTTCTCTTCTACTTCTGTTTTTGGCAATAGAGTATTGTGGTGAAGAAGCAACTCTATTCTGAATTTTTGTATGGGCTTGATGAGTCAACTATGTTGTAGATTCTGGATTAATCTGATGTTCCACCTGCTTTTGATTTTCTTTATTGGAATAGCCTTTAAGAGATAAGTTAGATAGCATAGCAGTTTCATCAAAAACAACATCTCTGCTAATCATAACTTTTCTATTTTCAAGACACCATAACTTATACCCTTTTACACCAGCTTTATAACCAAGAAAAACACATTTAATGGATCTCGATTCCAATTCTCCATTATCAACATGACCATACGCAGGACACTCAAAGATCTTTAAATCAGAATAGTCAGCAGGATTACCAGAACATACCTCTTGTGGAGTCTTTTTCTCAATGGCATCGGTTGGTTAAAAAACATGCAATAGAGACTGCTTCGACCCAAAATGACTTTGGTAAGTTGGCATTTGACAACATACATCAAACCTTCTCCATGACCGTTCTGTTTATTCATTCTACAACGCCATTTTGCTGTGGAGTATGACAAACTGTTAAGTGTCTCACGATCCCTTCTAACTTGCACAGTTTATTAAACTCATCAGAACAGAACTCTAAGCCATTGTTTGTGTGGAGGTATTTTATTTGTTTTCCCGTCTGTTTTTCAATCATAGTTTTCCAAGACTTAAATGCGAAAAACACATCGCTCTTCTACTTCAAGAAGAACGCCCAAATTTTTCTGAAAAAATTATCAATAAAAGTTAGCATATAATTAGCTCCACCACTCGAAAGCACTCTTGATGGACCCCACAGATCAGAATGAATATACTCTAATGTTCTCTTCGTGTTATGGATTCTTCTAGTGAATCGAACTCTCTTTTACTTCCCAAAAAATGCAGTGCTCACAGAACTTAATCTTGCAAATTCCTTGCCCATCAAGAAATCCTCTTTTACTCAATTCTGTCAAGCCATTCTCACTCATATGCCCTAGGCGCATATGCCAAAGTTTAGTAATATCGTCATCTGACAAGAAAGAGGATGCGACAGCTGCATCACCAGTAACAGTAGAACCATGCAAGACATATAACTTGGTAGTCTTTCTCCGCCCTTTCATCACAACAAATGAACCTTTGGAAATCTTCAAAACCTCACTTTCAACTGTGTATTTGTACCTTTTTGACTTAACGAAATTAAATTTCTCTTCAATTCTGGAAGATGTCCTATGCCAACGAAATTAGAATGTCGGTAATGACAATATATCGCAAAGAAAAGAGAAATTAAAATAAAAAACACAGATTTTTACGTGAAAACCCTTTCGAGAAAAAAATCACAGGCAGAGAAGAAGATAATCCACTATGTCGAATTTGAAATAATTACAAGAGGAGTAGATTATGTCTATTTATAAGTTTGTAAAACCATATTCTAATAGGAGTGTAGTAAGATTGAAACACTTTGTTCTATAGGGATTTTACTTTTATTTTATTTTACAACTGTATTTTATTTAAATAATGATTCGAGTTACTTAATTCTAACAGTTAAAAAACATAACAATCCGTCCATAACATAGAATTGTGACATCCACCAAGTTTGCAATGTCTTCTTCCAAGCTAACATCATACTGAACAAATATAGCTGAATTAGGAAGTAATGAATCAGCAAACGCAGCTCCGGCTATGTCCACATTTGCAATTACTACAGTTGCACCATGTCTAGCTTAATTGTTCCCTCCCCTATTCTGTAGCACCCCCTAACCCCAAACCGTCGCCGGAACAGGATTACGAGGTATTACCAGACATATCAAACAATTTACAAATAATTCTAAATAAATAACCAACATATTAAAATACTTCATAAATTGTTATAAATTTGTACTAATTGATTTCATTCATTTTTTTAAAAAAAAATTTCGGCAGCATTTCGACTTATTTTTACATTAAACCCTTTGCAAAATTTCAAACATAACCAACCCAATTTCAGTATTTCAACCAAGGCATTTATATACTTAATCCTACTTGACATATAGACATAACAACTTAAGTAAATAAAATCCTATTATCATTTCTAATTAACACATAAAACTAACTAAGCCATTTCAACTTGATACCAATGCTAAAAAAAACTTATACCATTTTTCTAATATAATCATCAAAACACATAATATCTTACTTTACAACAAAACTATATAACATGCCAAAATAACTATTATAAATCCTATGTACATGCCACTTTCTCTTAAAGGAAGAAAACATCACCAAAATCTTTATGTCGGAGTCGGGATTGTCTTGGATGCTGAACCGAGACACTAACCCCTTTTCAACCTGCGCACGGAAACAACTGTACGCTGAGTATTTTATACTCAGTGGTATTACTATAAATTAAACTATTTAATAATAATAAATTTTCAAATATTGACCATAGTCTTTAAAAAAAATCACTTTAAACTAAATATAAATATTCATATATCATTCCATAAATCTGAAATTTAAATATTTAAATATTTACATACTAAATCAATTCCTAATTTATATCATACATTCTTTCTCATATTTTCAATAGTGTCAAATCAACTAATCTCATTTTCAAATTTCCATTTCAATTATTTACCCTATTAACAAGGCTCGGACTCTGACAGATACGCGGATTCCACCCAAACACACCAAAATATCCAACCTAAACACACCCGAAATAATTTAAATCATCCATAACACACCAGTATATCATAACCTCCCAAACACACCAATAAGGCATTTAATGCCTCTTCGGATAAACCGAAGCATTTAATAACATAGTCATCTTCTCGGCCGAACTACAAATCTCCTAATCACATCACAAATCCTATGGCATGCCATTTGTATCCAATCTAGTCCGATAAGTTAATAGGGTATTATTTTACTTTTCCTATTTCGAATTCATTTCCACAACAATTTCAAATATTCAATCAATACAAAACATCTATTATTTCAATTCACATATAATTCAATATACACATATTCTTACTTAATTTCAAATGTTAATACTTACCTTCCTTTAAATGTCTCATGAATACAATTTCAATATAGCATTTATTAAATAGATTAAGTTATAGTAATACAAACCCGGAATACGCGTTTACTCCTCAACGATCTTTTCTTTTCCTTTAGATGCCGATGCCTCGTTTTCCTTGTTAGCTACGAAAATAATAATTATTTTCACTTTTAATTATAATCATTAAAATAATAATAATAATTATATTAACAATAATAATAATAATAAAATTTTTATTCAATTCCTACTTATTCCCAATTTAATTCTAACTAAGCTTACTTATTTTTCTAACTTAATTCACACTCTATTTCTATTCAAATTCCTTCTAAATCCAAATTTATCTACTAATTTTTCAGCATTTTTCACTAATTTCAAATTTTCCTCAATTTAATCCCTAAAATTCAAAACTTATAGTTTAGTTCACAATTTAATCCTTTTATCAACTCTAACTAGAAACTCTATCAAATAAACCCTCAATTCCATCATTTATTCAACATAAACCCTAATTTAAGGCTTTTTATAACTTAATCCCAATTATGTAAAACTTACAACATAGTTCACAAATCATTCTTTTTATCTATTCTAACTAAAAATTCTATCAACTAAACCCCTAATTTAACAACTTGTTCAAAATGAATCATGTTCAAAAACCTATGAACTTCCATAACCTCCACTTAACTTCAACAAAATTTTGTTTTAAAGCTTTTAAAATATCAAAATGAAGAGGAAAGGGCTAAATTTAGCTTACCAATTAACTTGAAGCTTTAAATCCTTAGTTTTCCCTTTTATTTTTCTTTCCCCTTTTCTTCCCCTGTTTTCGTCTCTTTCCCTGCTTCTTTTCTAGGTATTCTGTTTCTTTTCTTCTTTGTTTCTTTCTTTCTTTTACTTTATATCTTTTATTTTAACTAATAATATATTTAAAAAAATCTTTTACTTATTAATTAAGCACATATTTATTTTTATTACAAGTGTACCCATGTAATTATTACTATTACACATGTCTTCAATATTTACCATACATTTGTCATTTTTTTTTTACTTATATAATATAACACAATACAATATAATATAATATAATATAATATAATATATAATATATAATAAAATAATATATATAAAGCATAAAAATCTAAGATTTTTATCACTTTACCGTCCCATTTCTTATTAATGGCTTAATTGCCATTTTAATCCTTTTTTTATTAATCTATAATTCAACTTTTACCCCTAGATCAATTTAGTCCTTTTTTTCTTAATTTCTCTTAATTAAACTAAATTCACCAAATTAATACCTAATTAAACACACAACTAGTCTAATAAATATTTCTAATAATTATTTTCGAACTCAATTTACTAAGACGGAGGCCCGATAATGTACTTTTTCGGTGCTTGTGAATTTTGGGTCATTACATATTCCTTTGGCGCCGCCTGTCACAATGCAACCTTTCCCTCTAGCCTATACTAGTAATTTAAAAAAATGTGTAGACTCACTACATAGACAACATCGAAAATTAATGCCCAAGGTGAATTAACATCACGTTTGGTTCCCCCTTATTACATAAGTAATAGTAATTATTTCTTTTAAATCAAGTATTTTGCGTCGAGTCCTATTATACCCAATTTTAAACCTACACGGACCGATTATTTAACTAGTAGAAAAAGTAATTCGAATTGTATAATTCATATTCAAGTTAAATCGAAAATTTTAACTTTTTTATTCGAGTTAACTCGAACTATTTAATTCAAAATTTAAATTTTTCAAATCGAACCGAATTTTGATTACCCTAATAACATTATATGTTAAAATAATAATAGGTTTTGGGAATAAATAAGAGAATATTATATTTATAAGCAAATAAAGTAATGGTTGAATTCCCGGCATAAATAATTGTTTAAAACATGATTTTGACTATATATTAATGGCATATGAGCATTAAACATTGGGCATTGGTTGAATATCTCTATTAGAAAAATAGATGACAGAACGGAATCTCATTCCCATCATGAATGTATATATTGGTGGATTTGAGTATCCAATAATCTATCCGAAAGAACTCAAATATTCCTGGAGATTGTCTCTCTAATCAGCCAGTCTGTCTACCCAGTTCCACGAGAATTGTGACACTCGATATTTTATTTCATGTGATTGCTGTATACCACCCACTGCCTTCTACTTGCTTACATGTCCTTCAATTTATTTAACGAGATTGAGTGGCTCCAGGAAGATACACCTCGCTAAATGCTAACTATAGTATATATGCTTTATGCATGTAAATGTTATATGTTGTGGATTAATTATTTTAGAAATCTCTCCCATTTACTTTCTAGATATGTGCTTATGGGCCACTGTTTGCTTTTAGTTAGTGACAGCACATTATCAAGGTCATGTCTTTAGAAAAATACTCAAGTAAGGCTGATAGTCAAGTAGCAGGTCTAATTAATGAATGCTTCTCATGGAATAATATCAATTCTAGATTAGGTAACCATATCATACATTAGGAATAATATTTACCTTTCCAATTATATATATCATTCCCTTGGAACAAATGACAATTAAGCATATAGACATGCACAGTTCCTTGAGCTATGGACTATAGCACAACATTAAGGAGCAAGACTAATTATTCTATGACCTATGTACAGTCTCAGAATTTTTAATTATTTATTATTAAGTTGGGCAAAAAGATAAAAAGAGGATCCGGGTTTACAACTCATTTTAGGGTTTAGCTGTTTGAAGTTTGACGCTTCGGCAGCTCCAAAGACTAGCAAAAGCCTAATAAGTAGATAGAAAATATAGGGGGATAGGTTTCCAAAGTGAAAATTGCCCCTTTAATACAGCATCACACATCTCTATATTCTTTAGTCAAATATTTAAGAAAACAAGAGACAGACAGCTGCAAAGTTATGATAAAGTGGAAGAATCATAGGGAGTTGGGCCAAGCGCGATAAAAACGTAAAGATTCAAGCCAAGTCCCTTCCCATCAAATTAAAACCCCGTTTTCTTTGAAAAAAATTGCCTACAGTCCAAGCTCTGCCTCCTTCTAGCCGCCCAAATCTTTTGGTTAAACTACTGTTTTGATTCCCTTGTATTTGGCACCTACTTTTTATGTTTTAATTTGGGTTAAAATGAAGGATATTTTAACGTTTAATTAACCTCTCTCATTAGTTAATTCTAACATGTCCAAAAAAAATATTCACATCATCAACTATTGGCTTTTTCACCTAAATAATACAAAAAATAAAATTAATAACTGAAATGGTATGCCCATAAGATTATTTATTAAAATGGTATATTTTTATTAGTGTCGCCTATCAAATTGGTGGCACCGAACTGAAATGTAATAATCTAAAGTATTCAGGGACTTGCTATACAAATTTCTATTTTGAGTGGCTGCTGAAAAAAAAGTGTATAAACCCTCCTTATTTATAATTTTCTTTGTATTCCCTTTCAACTCATTATATTATGTTTAAACAAGTCATTAACCTATTTTTATAATTAAATAAGCCATTACTTTATGATTTTCACTCATAAAAATTATTTATTTTAATATTAAAGTAAATATATTTTGACCAAAATAATTATATTTTTGTAGTTAAAAGTAAAAAAATATTAAAATATAAAATATAAAAACCCTTAACCAATTTTTATAGTTAAATAAAACCTTTCACTATTTAAATAACTAATTACATTATTAAGAAAGAAAAAAAGGGCCAAGGCTGCTGCATGCACTTCCCTTCCCCTGTTTTGTAGTAGTGGAGGCGCACTCACGTTTACCATATACATTTTGATTTGCTACTGAATTAAGTAGGTTTAGACTGGCGTTTGGATGTGGTGTGATGTGTTTAATTTATTTTTTATCTCACACTACAATATTGTTACAATATCTAATCTCATTACTATCATTATTTTTACACTAATTACAAGTAAACAGATCTCTAATCCAGATTCACTCTTAATTAGACATAATAACAAAATAAATGAAGTGACATTAATTACTCGGAAGTCAATTCAAGTGTTACAAAACTACTGATTCCATTTGCTTGTACCAAACGGCACAAGGGAAAGTAACCAAAAAAAAGGGCCAAATCTCGCGCAATCTTTTTGACCCAACATCATGTAGCCTTGACTTCACATAAATACGTATAAGAGAGGTAATTTCGTGTTGGACTCACATTACATATATTATTGCTTCTTCCGCCAATTAACAACATTTTGATTTTAGCAGCCACCCGCTAAAATGGTAGAAACTTGATGAGATTCTTCTTGGTCAGAGGAGGTTGATTCGCATGCCATTAATCTTACAAAGACTAAAACGAGTGAGATTGATATATCATCAAATAAGACTATTTTGGCTCATACTTGTCAAAGTCTTAATTTGAATCCTAATAAATAAATCCAAGGACAATCAGTCTCTTTTTCCAACTTTTGAACTTGGAATCTAAATGGAGAAAAATAAATTTATTTAATCGAAAATTTACAATTAGGGTTAATAATGGGGTTACAAGCCAACACAATTTCTTGATGTTGTGACTCCACCATCCACTACAAGATTATGCCCACTTACATATTTAGATTCATCGCCAGCAAGATATAAAGCAGCCTCAGCTATGTCTTTAGCCCTGAGTATTGGACCTTTCAAATTGGCAAGCCCTCTCACAAACTCCTCCGTCTTCTCCGTTTCTTGTTGGCATGGAATCCCAAAGTTAAAGCCGGTTTCCTCTTCTTCATCGTCGTGGCTTCTCCATGCATTCACAAGCATAGGTGTAGCCACACCGAATGGAGAAATGCAGTTCACTCTAATCCCATACCGCCCTAGTTCACAAGCCGCGTTCTTTGTCAATCCAACAATGGCGTGTTTCGAAGCCGTGTAAGCATGTGGACCAAGGCCACCCATCACTCCAGCAACACTGGCTGTTGAAATGATGCACCCACCACCTCGGGGAATCATTGCACGTGCAGCATGCTTGATTCCCAGCGCCATTCCCCTCACGTTCACTCTCATTATATTATCGAACTCATCCACGTCGAAATCAACAATGCTTTTATGCTTTCTCTGATTCCCAAGCACCCCAGCATTGTTAAAAAGGATATCAAGCCGCCCATATCGGGAAACTGTTGAACTTACTAAATTCTCAATGTCTTCTTCCAGGCTAACATCACAATGAACAAAAGTGACACAAGGAGACAAAGAATTAGCCAACGCAGTTCCAAGCGTGTCTTCCACATCTGCGATCACTACCTTAGCACCATGCCTTGCAAAAAGCCTCACTGTTGCCTCCCCAATCCCTCTTGCTCCTCCCGTCACAATAGCAACTTTCCCTTCCAACCTGTAAGATTGTAACGCAAATTAAACTAACAAAAAAAAAACCTAGTGTTTACTGCATTACACAGACAGGGAAATGTGGCAAGTATTAACGAGGAAGATGATGATGGGTGAGTTTACCTTCTAGGGTGAGGAGAAGAATTGTTTTCTCTACCCAAACCATGGAGACCTTGAAGGGTCTTGTCGGGAATCACTTGAGCAGGCATGGTCATTTGGAGAAAGCTAACAGGCTGTATGGGATAGAATGAAATTGTTGTTGGTAAGGAAAAATACGAGAGAGGCTGAATTTATAGGCTGAAGCGATGAAGGGTTGGGTTGGAGGTGGAGTTTGGGATGAGCTGTTCTCTATTACAAACGCTTTTTCCCACGCAACTTCCTAAAATTTCTTCCTAGTAATTTATTATAACAGCTATACCCAACGATACTATTGATGTATGCATCATGCATTTATGCTTTCGAAATGATTTTATTGAAAGGATGAATTACAAAAACAATATTATTGAATTTTTTTTATCATAAATCTGTAGAAAAAGAAAAGATAAATTTTGAAGAAAACGTTCCCTTGTTTGGGAGTTGGGACAATGGGCAGGTAGCAATGCCTATGGTCAAACTAGTAGGTTTCAAAATCTATAGGGTCATCAAGACCAAAAATTTAAATATTAATAAATGAAAACCAAGTTGGCCCTTAGGTGAATGCGTTTCATTTTGAAGTCAAATTCACACAGGATTCTAGCATAAAAGATACAGTGATACATTTTGATTGAAGATAAATTTCTTTCACTAACCATTATTACATCATCACTATTCACAATTTAATCCTATCGGTTATAATATCAACTCTGTTCCATTACTGTTGCAGTTACTAAAATTCGGACATTAATTTTACTCTTAGAGTTTTTAAAATTTGGTCTCCGTAAATTTAACTTAAACAATTTAATTTCTCTACTTTAAAAAGTTACAATCCAATAGATAACATTGTTAGTTTATGTTATTAATTGGACTGCATTTGAATATTAGAATGTTACATATTTGAATTCAATTAAAGTGTATTAACAATATTTATCAATTGGACTTTAATTTTTAAATTAGACAAATGAAAAGACTAAATTTAAAAAATTTAAAGAGGGGCGGTACTTATATTAAAATTAAACTTGATTTTTAAAAAATATATATTTTTATTCTTCAACCTTCAGATTTTATTCATATTTTTTATCTTTTGATAAAAAAAATTTTAACTTGAAGGTGTAAAATAAACGTGATTAAAAAATAAATAGATTATAGGGTTGGGTATTTTATGGGTCTATGTGCTTTTCTTATAGTGACTTTTGTTTCGTTTGCACTTTGGTTGGTACTTGGCATGTAGTATAGGCTACTAGCATCTCCAGCTTCTTTATGCTTGATAAGTTATAATAGGGTTAATTTCACCATATGTCTCAAAACAATAGCATAGATTTTAAAGCAGTTTTTTACCTTTAAAATATTTTAATGAGTATTCAAAGTATAACTAAGATTCTTTTCATCAACTTAATTTTAGCTTTAATGTTAAATATCAGTTTGAATTTAATATGAAAAATATTTAGAATTTATGGATCAATTTTTAAACACGAATGTACATGTTGCATAGATAGCTCGGATTTAAGCCAGTTAAAAGAAACACAATGCATTAAAATTTGATCGGAATGACCCATGCAATAAATATAATTATTTTAAAAACTCAATTAAATGGAATTAACAGTCCAGCTGGGATGAGGTATAAAGTGGGTGTCACAAATCTGGGTTTGTTTCAAGTTGAACATATTTATGGAGTTAAATAAGAGAGGTGATTGATAATGTAAACAATAGGGTTGCCCATCTTCTGGAATCTGGAGAGGCTGGGTAGCTTCGCATTCCAATGTGTTCTCGTACCATATCGAAAGATAGGGGTCAATAAACAAGGACCTGCATATCAAGTTGGTCAAACAAATAATGCATTACACATCCCTGAAATGTCGGGGCCTAATCCTGTTAAGTATTTTTATTTTTGGGTACGCTGATCACAATCACTTTGGTCTAAATATTTTAATACTAAAGTGGGAGGCATCCCTTTAAAGACAAAGCAAAATGTGAATTGTGTATAACGAAGTTTGATATTACAACCGCTGTTCATGCTTATCACCATATCTATAAACGGAGTTAAAATGGAATCTTCAAATGTGGCAGTGGCAGTGGCAGTGGCCATAATAAAGCTTATACACAACAAATATTTAGAAAGACAAAGGGAGAATTTTGAATCTAAAAATGGAAGCAAATTGGCCATGTGAAGTCGGCAGCTGTACATCTGTATTCCCTAATCTATAACACTGCAGTGATGGAGTTTGTTTTTATAATATCATTCTAAACATAGTGTTGAGACTTGGAGATACGCCTAATCAAAACTATAATATTCCTAGTTGATTCCTGCATTTTGTTTTGCTCAGAGAGACATAGGAATAGGACCGAACCTATACCTATTTCTATATTCAATCACTGCATCAAATTTTAACTGTATCCACCATTACAACTTTTCCTTATTAATATTATCGCCCATCAAATTTTCATCAACCTAGTCGTTAGTTTAAGCATTAAATTCCGATTTAAAGCGAAGACTATTCGAAACATTTGGAAGCTATGAACTTATCATTTAGATAGTTTGTATTTGGTGTGTCAAAGTATTATTGAAATATTAAGGAGGGCTATGTTGGCAACAAGAGAAGATGGCTTATTAATACAAGTTTGAGATCAACAGAAATACAATTGATGTAAATTCGTGTCCAAAATTAGAAGTTTAAAATAGTCTAAAAAAATGAATACAATTGTACATGCATTTCATGCTGCTTCTTTCTTTCCTATAACAAACGAAACTAATAATAATCCTTGGTTGTTAGGGAACGTGTGAATGTCAGATTATGTTTCACATTTGATAGGGAAAGCCATACCTAATATGTTGCATTAGTAATAACTGGGGGTTAATTTCAAAGGGGTGTATTATACTTTATTATTGGTCAGGTTATCTATCTAAATTTAAAAGTTTATTTGGAAAATGGAAGAGTTTGGATAAAAATATAAGTTCGAAAAATGAGTTTGGACAAAAAATAAAATCTATTTTCTAAATAAATTGAGCCTCAGGTAGGATTTTTTGGTCTTGGCGACCTGAATCAGTTGTTTTGTTGTTGTTTCACTATTGTTTTACTGTTGTTTTGCTACTAATTTAGATGTATTTGTTTGTTAAGTTGCAACCATCTTAGTGTTATTTAAGTATAAAGATTTTTTATAAGGTATTTTCAAGTTGTTGGGAAATTTTTATTTTAATATTTTTAGTATATTTGATGTATTATATTTTTTAAATTATTCTAATATAAAAAATAATCCAAAAGATTTAATATTGATGGGTCAAATCGCACTCAGATTTTAACATTTCTAATTTGAACAGAAACTTAAACCAATTTTTTAATCATATCAAACCCAAATCCAAAAAGTAGACCAAAAATTTTAGATCTACTCAGCCCATAATCAAATCTAGTGTAGAATGCCCTATGCGTTTATTTGTAGATTTAATCTATATTTTCCAATTCGATCACTTTAAGCCTTTATGCCTTTTCAAAATTTAAAATCCCAATTGCTAGCCCATTAACTAAAACTTTAGTGAATAATATGCAAAAATAAATACTTAACATGGCATTACAATATGATAATATGTTTGCCATATTAGATTTTGAAAATAGTTGAACTTAACTTAATAAATTTAACAACTATCGTTTGGTAAGGATTGAAATTTTAATATTTGAAAAGTACTAGGACTAAAAACGACCAAATTAAAGTACAAGGATTAAATCCACAATTTTGCAAAGTGCAGGGACTAACAACAAAATTTAACCAAAACTAAATTATATCAATTGAAGTCAAATCCGACCCACCTAAACCTAGTCTAGACTTGTTCTTGAGTTGAGCTACCTACCCAAGCTCGAAGGCTTGCCCAAAATTTGGGAGGGTTTGGGTAAAAATATTAGGCCCAAAAAATAGGCTTGGGAAAAAAAATTAATCCCTTTTAAAATATGGGTTGGATTCGAGCTTGAACATTCAATGCTTGAGTCCGGCTCGACCCGTTTTTAAGTTTATAATACGCCCTTTTAAAATCTGGGTTGGGTTCGAGCTTGAACATTCAAGGCTTGAGCCTAGCTTGACCCGTTTTTAAGTTTATAATACCTTATATTATGTAATTTATAACACATTAAAAAAATAAAACTATACTAAATATTAATACTACCCTAATGTAAACATTAAAATAATATTAAGATGACTATATAAAAAATTTCAATAAATAAAAAATATTAAATTTAAATATTATAAATATTTTTAAAAAATATAAATGGACCTAAAATGAGTTTGAGTTAATTTTTGACAAATATGAATTAACTTTTTAAATCCATATTTCGAGTTTAGTTGAACTTGAGTAAACATAAAGTAAAATAGTATAATATCTAAGCTCGACCCATTCTATGAACATCTCTATCCCAATCCCAACACACAAAAATTCTGAGAGAAAAAAAAGAAAATAATCATATTTTCACTTTTGGTGAAAAACATGGTTCCATTCCTGAACTAAAACCCAACAAAGTATATACTGAGTGTTGACACCATTTTTTGGATGGAAACGGGGTCGACTTGGATTTTGAAAATAAAACGAAAAATGCGAGTCGCCACCAATCTTTTTTGATGAGGTGTGATCGGGTCACCTCGTAAAACGGTTTTTTAATAAACGATTTAGATTTTATTAAAACAACGATTTTTGTCTACGAAATTCAGAAAAATGGGTTCGGGAGTCGGTTACGCACGAGGAAGGATTAGCACCCTCGATACGCCCAAAATTGGTACCTAGTTGATTAATCAGTGTCTTAGTGTCGAAAATTGAAAATTTGAAGAGTTTTAAAAATGCGATCCTTAAAAGAAACTCTGATAACGTGAATTGAAATATAAGATTCTCTTGTTCCGAAGGAATATCACATCCAGCACGTTAGGACACGATACTCTAAACCATCGAAACCAAGATCACCTTATAGTTTAATGAAACCATACTTTGAAGCTTTAAGAGGATATTTGGCTATTTAGTCGAACGAGGAATCGAAACCCAGCAGTTAGGGCACGTTTCTCGATTTTCCAAACGCGAAATATTGCCTCATTTAGAAAAATTTTCCTTTTGATGTTTAGTGTCAATGCTTGACAAAACAACAACGAATACGACGAGGTGAGCAAAGTAAAGTGAGTAACAACAATACAATAGGCAAAACGAAATGACGAGGCGATTACATAAACAAAGCATACAAATAAATAAATAGAACTAACCTTTTAGAAAAAGCACAAGTGTACATGAATAAATAAACAAACGCCAAATAACAATGATGACAATAAATACAATTATGTAAAAAAGTATATGCATGTATAATTTTAAGCCATAAAATAAGAAATGCATATAAATTATAGAATATGAAAACATAGATAAATATATACATATATGTGTAAAAAATAATATTATAAAAAGGGTACGTATACATGTATAAAAAAAATAAATGTATTAACAATGAATATAATAAGAGTAAGAAAACAAGTATATACACAATATATATGTAACGTGGTACTAAGGATATATATATATACAATACAGTATTTAAAATAATATTTACGTAATACAAAATATAATATTAAAAGGTATATGTACATACGTAATATATAAATACATATATAATATAATGTTAAAATATTTACATAATACTAAAATATTTAGGTAATATATGCGTATATTGAAAACTAGTAATAATATTACCGAGGTATATACAAATATATCAAGTATATATACGTATTATAAATATATAAATATATAACAAAGCATAAACTAATAAAAATAATAAGAATAATAATAATAATAATGATAACATTGGAATATAAAAGAAAAAAACATAAGATTAATAAAATATTAGAATAAAAATGAAATAAAAATATTAAATATGAAAAAATATATATATGTATACACGTACATAATAAAAATATATACTAATACATAATACTAATACTAATACTAATAATACTAATAATATAAAAATAACAAGGATATTTAATAAAGATATAAAAATAAACGAAAAAAAGGACTAAAATTGAATTAAAAACAAAGTTGTGGGGCCAATTTGAAATGAAAACAAAGAAAAGGGACTTAATTGTACGCGCGTGAAACGTTGGGGGACCGAAACAACAATTATTCCTTTCCATTAAAACGCAGCACATTGGCGGGGACTAAATCGAAAAGCGCGAGAAATTATAGGGCCAAATTAAAAACCATAAGAAACTTAATTGTGAAGCATCAGAAAAGCGGAAGGACTGCGCGCATAAATATCCCATTCAAACGAAAACACGCGGATCCTCTAGCGGGTCGGGTCGGATGGGTCGGGCATGACCAAAACGACGTCGTTTTGGGGCTTAAGTGTAGCCCCAAAACGACGTCGTTTTGGAGGGCTATATAAGGCCTAAACTAACCAAAAAAATCATTTGGGGAGAGGGAAAGAAAAAAAAAAGAAGAGAGAGGGAAGAGAGAAGGAAGAGAGAAGGGAGGGGGGAAGGAAAATCAGGCCAGGGGGGCCGGTCACCGGACGGCCACCGGAGGCTCGCCGGCGCCGGCGCCGGCCACCGCACGCGGTGGCCGGAAAAGGTAAAAAATTTATTTTTTGTTTTTTTTATTTGTTGTATATTTTTATGTTAAATAGATAGAAAATAAAGAAATATATGTATATGTATGTAAAAATCGAAAGGAACAAAGAAAAAAATACAACATTTTGTTTTTTCTTTTTGTTTTTAACAATCACTGCTATCTGTTTATTGAAGACTGTAAATTTCTCTTTAGTGTTTACAAAGTAGAAAAGAAGAAGAAAGAAAAAAAAAGCCCCCCGTACAATTTTTGATTCGGGTTTTTATAACCCATTTTCATCTAATTTCCTATTGTTTCTGTTTTGTCTCTTTGCATGGGATGGGCACGATGGAGGTGACAGAGGCATGGGGTGCAGACGGTGATGGGCATGCGTGGAGGCTGGCGCGGAGCAGAGGCGTGCGAGGTTGAGTGGTTGCGCACATGGGGCAACGGCGCAAGTGGGCAAGTGGGGGGGGGGGGTTTGCTGGTGTGGGCCCGGGCAGATTTTGGGCTTTACACTGAGCATTGATTAGTAGCAAAAAGAAATAGTGTCTTTACGACTAAGACAAGATGAAGGATTAAAAAGTGGGGTTGTCTCTGTCACGAGTAATCAAAAACCATTACCAATACCAATACCAATACCAATACCAATACCGTTTCCTTTTCCTTTTCCTGTTGTAACTACATCCACTACTTCTCGAGACAAAAATGGAAAACTACATCCGCTAACATGAACTTGAGCTCAAACCAAAAGGTTCCCACTTCAACAACCAAATCTTTGAAGCAAAGGAAGACTTCTTGGACTTCAACCTCGTTATTATATATTTACAAACTCAATGTAATAATAATCATCCTGGACCCCCACCCATTCTCCAAGTCACTCACTTCTTCATTACCTTTTTGGCTACTTTGCTTAACCTTTTTTCTATCATATATCATAATACTTCAATGGGTTTGGATTGAGACATTGTGTTCATATGTGTAATTAATGGGGTTGGTTTATAGGTCTAACTCAACTGATTTGATTCATGGGTTCAACTTGATAAGTTTTAAAAGTAACATATTTTAATCTTATTTTTAACGCATTTTTAGGTGATTATTTGATGTTACTTGTAAATTTTATGCTCTTAATCTTTTAAATTCATGTTTTAATGCCTAATAGAGCACTTGAGAGTAAAATAAGTAAAAATCGAAGCATCGAAACAAGCTACAAGAGACACATGGGCTGAACCATTTCACATGGCTAGACCACACAGTCGTGTGACCCACACAGGTATGTGGTAGGCCGTGTCGATTTCACAAGAGTACACCGAATAACGGAAAATCATGATTTTTAGGGTTTTGGGGCATTCTAAGACGTATATTTGACAAAAATAAGAAGATAAGAGTGAGTTGTCATGGAATATTCAAGAAAACAACTCGAAAAACACTATTAAAGCTGGCTTTGAAGCAGATTTCCATCAAGATTGGAGATTCCTAGTTGATTTCTTAGGAAGTTATCAGGAGTTTCTTTATTTATTTCGGTTACATTGCCTATTGGATGTTTCTATTTTTAAGCATTTACTAATTTTCTAAATACCTAAGGGAGATGAACTCTATGGTGAATTCTGTCGTTTAATTCTTATTTTACGTAATAAATACTTAGTTTCTTGTTATCGATTATGTATGCTTAATTCTTGGGTTAATATTTCTAGAGTATTGATCCATGTCCGATGTGCTTAAATCATTGGTTGAATAGACTCTGTTTAAGATTAAATATTGTATAATTGAGTAGAGTTGCATGCCATCCTATAAATATAATGACATAAGTCTACCATATTAAAGTTAAATCTAATAGGAGAATTCATAGCACGAGTTAATGTGATGATAGGGAGTTTAATTAGAAAAAAAATTCAATTAATTAACTTAGAGTTAGTTGCTCTTATGCTCGAAAGAGATATTAACATAATTTAGGTATTTCTACGGATCGATGTGCTAAGTTAAGAAATTACGTAATTTAGATTGATACTGACAGATGAAATATGGATGAATTCTTTCTTGAGTATTGTTTCGTTTCTTAGTTGTTATTCGATTATTTTCCTGATTTGTTTTTTGCAGTGTTTGTTAATGATTAAATTAGTTAATTTTAGTTTTTAATTGATCACTCGAATTATTTGGTTAAGTAATAGAAAAATGATAATTATTAATAGTTGTAGTCCTCGTGAGAATAATATATTTACTCATCATAGCTACACTATTAATTGAAAGATGCACAAAATTTTAGTTAGTTTCGTAACACATTACAACTCAAGTTTTTTGGTTTATGCGACCAGTTCATCAAATTCGAGATTATTTGTAAATTTAGTTTAAATAAATTCACTATAGAACTTTATTCATAGTGACCCAAATTTTGTGGTGGAAAACAGAAACACTATCCGTCAATTGAATTAAAAATAAATGATCTAACCTATTCAACTTATTATATGTAAATGAAAATAGAACAAACCAATATCAATCGATAAAAGAAAACTTAATGAAAGTTATACAAAATCGAGAGTTGTACTTTATTAAGTAATGTGAAATTCATGGTATCTTAACTCGAATTCAATTTAAATAATAAAAAGTATTTTTAAAATTAAAATCTAATTAAAAACTAAAAAAATACTTACTAAATTTTTAGTAATAAAATAAAATTTTTAAATGAGTGGAGTCAATAAAAAATGAGCCTGAACTTGAAAACGTATAAAGACGTCGAGCGTGAATTCCCACTAGAATACAAGTTACTTGTATTATGAAAGTAAGTGAAGATTTGTTGGGGTTTGGCATGTGAAAGATGGCGTAGGGGACCAACCATTTATTGCAGAATTCTACGATAGGAGGGAATAAGAATGTGATGCCTTAGTAACTTTGTAACAACGCTCGTGTTCCTTCCTTTTTACTGTATAATTAAGACATACATCATCTCTTGGATGTTCAAATCTGAGCAAACCATTCAAAACATATATTCCCACAAAGCAGGGCCATCTACTGTACCATCTAAAATTTACCTACGCTTGTAGGAGTTATTTTTTGAATGAACTGTTAGAAGCTTTCAAAAAGATATTTTTTAAAAAAAAGAATCAAAAGCACTTTTCTATTAGATCATGTCATGGCACTGAATGAGTCATTGAGGCAATGTGGGACCTCCTTTCTCTTTCCTTCTAATCAGGCTGTAAATCTCAATATATTGAATGATGATGTCCCATTCCCATGTAATTCTGTGAAAATCCCACACTTTGTTTCAAGGCCAGGGTCCCATTGCATTTGTCATAATAGTAGTAGATTTAGTATCGGTTTAGTATTATTTCTCGTCTAAAATTATTTTTGAAAAATAATACTAAACCGAAGAGTAGTATATAAACTTGCCACTACATTGAGGTGTTAAAAAATATTTTTAAAATATTCTAATTTAATCCTCAAATATTTTTAAATTCAATCTAATATAGAATATATTTAAAATAGGAAGATTAAATTGTCAAACTAATATATTTAAATTAATTTCGTTTAACAAAAAATAAATATATGAATACTCTATTTATGTAAAAATGTACAGATATGTCTGTATCAAAATTTTTGTCACCGGTATTTAGACCTGAATAAAATTAAAATAAATAAATAAATACTTTCTCTCTCACACAGACACCGCTTCACGTCTTACACACACCACTGTAAAATTTTCGTTCCTTCATTTTCCGTCGAAAGTTGAATTGAAAATTCAGAGAGGCAACAAAACTAAGGCTAACATATCACTGAAAGTGAATGCCTTTTCAAAGAGATCAAGATACATTTTGATTCTTTTCTATATACTGAGAAATTGAAGGCTTCTTTTCTTCTTTTTGGCGGAACAGAGGAGGGGAAATGCCGTTGACGAGGTACCAGATAAGGAATGAGTACAGCTTGGCCGATCCGGAGATTTATAGAGCTTCCGAAAAGGATGATCCCGAGGCTTTACTTGAAGGCGTCGCTATGGCTGGCCTCGTTGGTGTTTTACGCCAGCTCGGTGACCTTGCCGAGTCAGTCTCTTTCTCATCTTTTTTTTTTTTCCTTCTGGGGGACTGGGGAGGGAGGATTGTTTTTGGTTTAGCTCCGTGATCAGTTTTCTGCTTTGAATTTTGTGGTTTTGGAGCTGAATTCCTGCTCTTCATCTTTTATTTCTGATTGGAAGCTGAATCTTCAGATTCTCAATTTCGTATCTATTTATTTAGATTTTTATATCCGGTTGACTAAATTAACTTGGTTAGTAGTGATGCTAATTCTACAAATTCTAAGTTACTTTGCTTTGAGGTCCAGGTTATAGAAATAGCCGGAATCTATTAAAAAGTTTTCTCAATTATACTGAATTGGAATTTAATTCCATCCATTTGAATCTGAGATTTGCTTGGAATTTGCTTACTTGATTCTTTCGTCAAAATTTCCCAAATGGTGAGTTTCTTGGTATTTTAATGTGTTCTGGTTTGTGGTACTTGTGGTTTGGCGATCACCAATTTAGCAGTTGGAATTCAGAATTCCGTTCAAATTATGCAATTATTAGGAAAAAAAAAAAGCATTGCATGACACAAGTTTCAGTATGGATATCAGGAATTTCTCTGTCGACTGATTGTATGAGCTAGTTTATCATTACTTTTTTAGCTTTGTACCTGTCTGGTTTTGAATTGCTTTTCCTCATGGTTGATAAAGGTTTGCTGCTGAGATATTCCATGACTTACATGAAGATGTAATGGCAACTGCTGCAAGAGGCCATGGTCTAATGGTTCGAGTCCGACAACTTGAGGCTGAATTCCCTTCCATTGAAAAGCCATTTTTATCACAAACCAATCATTCATTATTCTTTACCAATGCAGGTTAGATTCAAGGTGTTTGTTTTTCACTATTTTACTAGTAGCCTTGGTTTCTGTTGTCATTTCTTGTTGCAATGGGGCACTTTGCTGTACGTGTTGGTTTCTTATGTTTTATATCTTTTGTACATGATTGCATTATCGGCAATTAGATCCTTACATTTTTTTAAAAATTACATTAGTTTCAAGGTGAATATCTGCTGCCTATGCTACAGGCAATGCTTTTACAAGTTTCATTTCCCATTTGCGTCACCATATAGAGTAACAGGAAGGTTTGTTTATATAACGGAAAACCAAAAGATGTATCCTTTCATGACTTTCTCCTAGTGTAATTTGTCATGCGCATAGATGCATTTTGCCTTCCCATAAACCCATGTTTGATTTGCAAGAATGGAATGAATAAATAAATGGGAACTGTGATCTTGGCATATGATAGAGTCAGATTTGAAAGATGAACCTAATTAATGATTTATTTATTGGTTCTGAAATAGAATATTGGAGTTTTCATGCACAAGGCACGATCTGCTAAACTGGTTGATAAATGTATTATCTTTTAGCAGGTGTTGACTGGCACCCTAATCTGCGCACGGAACATAATCTGATTACTCGTGGAGACTTACCTCGCTGTGTGCTGGATTCTTACGAGGAATGTCGAGGCCCTCCACGGTTATTCCTTTTGGACAAGTAAGATTTCCTTTTAGGTCTCAAGTAAATTTGTTGAAAGGAATTTTCATTCAGGTGATGAATCTTCTAATAATTTATTCCAGATTTGATGTTGCGGGTGCTGGGGCATGTTTAAAGCGTTACACTGATCCGTCATTCTTTAAAGCAGAATCAGCTTTCCCTGGAATTGAACCAGTAGAAGGTCAGAGGGAAAAGAAAGCCCGTAAAGTGAAGGTACCAAAGGGGAAAAAGAGAAATGTGACTCTTTTTTATTCATTTCCTTTTCTTTCTTTCTTTTTTTCTTGTTGGGGGGGGGGGAGGCTATTTATGACCCCATTGACGGTGTTGATAGAATGAATGTCTTGGTCATTGTGCCACATATGGCATCAACTTTTTCTTTGAAAGGATCTGCTTAGATTTCTATTTTGGTAATTATTCTAGCAGTTAGCGGTTATGTCTCATTTATTGCAGAAGTTGAGAGAGAGGTCTGTAGGATGACCCTAGTACTGATAAAAAAAACTAGAGCTTTGCATGGAAACTACAGATAATCACACTAGCTATAAACTTGATTTGACATGTTTCTTTAATTTCAGTGGAGATAAAGGTTTCTTAATGGTTGAATTACCTTTGCTTTGTTCATTTCCAGTTCATGATTGACATCTATGAGTTTGTGTTTGAGCTAACTCATGTCAAGTTTAGAGAGTAGTTCTTAGTTTAAAATATCTGATAGTGTGGTGTGCTTCTATGTGAGCAGTACACTTCATATCCGAGGCCCTACTCCATTTGAGGTGCTCTTGTTGCATTTGGGGTGATTTGCACAAATTATATCGAAGTACTGATTACGTTACTTCTCAGCTTTATGCCATTCCTTTTCCTTTTTTTATATCAATACAATAGAGTGAAATTATTTGTATGAGGGACTGGCAGCACATTGTAACTTTTTGGTACATCATTGTTTTAGTACTCAGTTTACAGTTTTCTTTCTATGTTGAGCTAGTTGTGTTATATGGTATATTGCCCTGTGTCCATACAGTTTCTTATATTATATTTTTTTGCAGAAAAAAGGATCAAGATGGAGGAATGAAGGGACACCAGAATTTGCACTGGCATCGCATGCCAAGTGAGTCTTTTAATTCTGCATCTGTGCCTTAGCTTCTTCTACTGATTAGGCATGCGTGTTTAAGTTTTAATATGGTTTCTTGGTGATTGAACTGCTTTCTGCTAGTGCAGATTGCATCAACTGTTTTTGCAGGAGCGTATTGAGAATGTCTACAATGATCCAGTTTGTCTTGTAAAACTAAAAAGAAGGCAATTGAATGAATTTCCACTTGACCCAAAATCTGGGAAAAGCTACATGGAGAAATTCCTGGAGACTCCTTCCCCGGAGCATAAAGCAGTTTATGAGACCTCTGGTGTTCCACAACCTCTGAGATTGACATCAAAGCATTCTAGTGAGTCAGGTCTTGAAATACATGAAATTAGTAAAGAGAGTCCTGTGAAGAATTCTTCGATTGGAAAGGAAATCTCAAGTTCTTCGCCTACTGTACTAGTCCAGAAATCATCCGTGGAAAAGTTGAATGAAGAAGTCATCGACAGAGAGATTGTAGAAGTGTCTGAACCAACAGGTAATTTCACAGATAAGATCCCCCTTCCCCTTCATAAAGAAACAGTTGAAAAGGAAATAATAGTAGATGGAGAAGGCAGAAAAGAATGCGGTACAGATGGGGATCATTCTGATGATATGATCAGTGAGGTTGACAATTACACGGATGCCCTTACAACCATGGACTCTGAAATGGATACAGACAATGAATACAGATCTAAGAATGACATTGCCTTCATAAATGTTGGAAAATGCCAAACAGGTTCTGATGCAAATGAAGAAAAACTTGAGGTGCAAGCCCATTCATCAGATTCTCAATCATTTGGGATCTCCTCTGAATCAGATGATGGTAATAGTTCGTTCAAGAAAGGAAGATCTAGTTTTTCCAACTCTGATAGCATGGACAATCTGGCTGAAGATATGGTGTCAGATAGTGAAGAAGCAGCTAAACTGTCCCCTTCTATTAAAAACCATGTTCCAGAGATTGTTGAGGAATCGCCCATCCAGCTTCCTGCATGTTCAGAGATGCACCATTCTAGTTCTGATAAGGTTTTACCGCCGAAAGATACTGGTGAATGTAGGCTTCCTGATCATGGAGAAGTATCTGAAAGTTCAAGTCTTGAAGATTTTAATTCCACATTTGTTTTGTTGGATCAAGCCAACTACATGGCAGCTTCTTTTCTGGAAAAGAAACTTGATGAAGTGCCCTCTAATATTGTTACTACTAATTCTGATTTGTCAGACAGTGATGATGGAGAATATTTTGCAGATTCTTCAGAAGTCATTTGTGCTGGTTCGTCTGAGAAACAGGAGGTTTCTTTGACTGCTCTTTCTGCTGATGAAAGCCTTCCCCAAGAGGAGTTGGACAGTGGAGGCACAAATATCTCTTCTGATGCTTTGCCACATTTATCAAACATTTTACAGCTTGCTTCTGAAAAGAGGAGGGGTAATGATCCTTCAGATGAAGTTGTTAAAACAGATTTTATTAGAGAAAGTTGTGAGGAAAATTCAGTCAACCAAATAACTGATTCACGATATCCAATAACTTCACCAACAGAGCAGCTCCCTTGTTCAACCTTGGGAGAAATAGAAAGAGATGCAGGTATTACACTACCACCTGAAGGTTCGGATGTTATGGAGCCTGTCAGCTTAGCTTATGAGGTCAATGATGCTACTTTAGAAGCTGCTCTGAACTTGGAATATATGATTCCTATGCCAAATACTTCAGAGACTTTTGGCTTTAATGAACAGAAACTTTCAGACATATTACCTGATGATCCTAACTCCATGGTGGTAGGAGCTTCATTTCATGAAAAGGAACACAATTTTAATGAATCATTTGATGCTTCAGAGGGAGAAGAAACTAGGGAATTTCCCTGCAGTGTGGATTCGGTGGAAGGAGATGCTAACCTTTCTGTTCTTCCATCTCATGTTGCTGATAATTTGGACATCAAGGATCATGTGAGCTTAGATGATCTAGCTACTGGAAATGCTCTTGCAGAAAGTGTCGTCGTCTCTACTGCTGCTTGTGGTTCTGCTGACTTTGATGATGCTGTTGATAATACTACTTTTCAGACTTCAAATTTGATTGGTTCGGCATCTGGAAATCTAATGTATTTGGAAGAGTCTCCTTCTGGTGATGGAGATCTATGTCAGGAAGAATTGGAATCTAATGAGGTTATTTCTCAAGGATGTCTTACAGGCTTAGAGACACGAGAAGAAACAAATCCAGTGGAAGGTGCTCCAGCAGATATAGTTTCCACTTCATGCAAATCAGTCTCTCACAACTGTTCCAATTTAGAAGACGATAGTCAGCATTTATCACCGGTTCAACCAACCAAAAATCGTTTGACTTCCATTGATTTAACTGCAACACCAACTTCTTTAGAATTGAGTAATCAAGAGTCTGAATCAAAAAATTTGAGTAAGCTGATGGAAAAAAGAGCAGATATGGTGTCTTCACCAAGCCATTGCTTATCAGAAAAAGAAACTTCTTTCGAGCAGTCCTTAGACTTCCCTACAAATCAGCATGATATGGGAAGCCTGGATATAGTTGAAGATGGTTCAAATATTTCACATCTCCTGTCCAATCAGATACAAAATTCTTTTACTCATTCCGACCAAGGCTTTTCAAGTAAACCTTCATTGGAGTTTTCACAGCAATCAGATTGGCAAAGTAAGCAAGAAAGATATCCATCAGGTTCTATTCATCCTGCCTTTGGCCTGCTTCCAGAGGCAACCAAAGTTAGCATGGAGGAAATGCCTCCATTGCCGCCTCTTCCTCCAATGCAGTGGAGGTTAGGGAGAATTCAACATGTTTCTCCAGCTTCACAAAGAGAATTGGTCGAACAGGGTCAGGGGTCATTCCCAGTGATGCCACAATGTAGAACTGATGGGAAACTGCAGTTTGGTTTATCAGCATTAGAGAAAGCAAATGAACAGCCCAGAAACCCGTTTTTACCCATAGTGGATGGTGAAGAGAGGTCTGGTCATGTGTCTAATCAATTAGCTGTTGATTGCATGCAGCTCCCTGGTCCTTTTTCTAAGCACCCTCCAGCTATGGGTAGCGACACTAATAGCCAATTCAGTGATACCTGGCTGGATAGAACACACTCAAACCCATATTTTACTTTGCCCGTAATATCAAATAAAAGCATTGAGTGTGATTCCATTGCGTTGGAAGACGATAGGGTAGAATCCACTCACTCATCACTGATGCCAGCTACTGATACAACTTCAAGACATATTACCATTGTATCTTCACATGAGAAAATAACACATCCTCCAGACCAGTTTGTACCGGATATAGGTTTGGAAGGTGGGGCATATCAGCACCCTGAACAAAATTCCAGGAGAGAGGAGAGGAATCTTCCTAATATATCTGTGCCCCTGCCAGTTAAGAGAGAGGAGCATATACCAAGCAAGGTAGTGGAGGATCTTTTAATGGAAGTAGAACAACAGTTTCCAACCAAGGTAGAGGAGCAGCCTCAACATGGTTTGGCAGTTTCAGAGGGAGAATCTTCGCAGATATCAAATGACATTGTTAAGCAAGGTTTGGCATCTCCAGAGGTAGATATTGCAGAGACATCAAATACAACTGTGCAGCATGAGTTGTCAATTTCAGAGGGAGCAGCAGTGCGGCCGTCAATTACGCTTGCTCTATCACCAGTTGTTGAAGATGAAAACTCGAATGGCAATCCAACTGTGAAGCTTCCTCGACCTCGCAATCCTCTCATTGATGCTGTTGCTGCTCATGACAAGAGCAAGGTAATTATGGCCTTTCATTTCATTTCATTTTTTTTTCAATTTTGCCTTTGTTTTTTGTAAGTAACAATTTCAATTTTGTGCAGTTGAGAAAGGTAACGGAACGGATTCACCCTCCAGTCATTCCAAAGGTAGACGAAAGAGATTCGTTGCTGGAACAGATACGAACAAAGGTTAGATCGAATCCCCATTGATGTTTGTTTTGTTCCTTCCATTTTAAGTAGGAAAAAAACAGATGCTTTTACTGTTGGAGATGCTTCTTTTTTGATAAACTGAGAGTTGTTATTTTATTTTATACAGTCCTTCAACTTGAAGCCTGCTGTGGTTACCAGACCCAGTATTCAGGGTCCTAAAACCAACTTAAGAGTAGCAGCAATCTTGGAGAAAGCAAATGCAATTCGCCAGGTTTGTGCTTGCCCTCATCTTTCTCTTTTTCTTCACATTTTGTGTGTGTGTGCATGCAATTCATAAAATCATTCACTGTTGAAATAGGCATTAGCTGGCAGTGATGAAGATGATGACGAAGATAGTTGGAGTGACTCTTAAAAAGACAAAAGGCAAGGACACATCCTTTTGGATATGCTTGTTGAAAATTTTCATTTCATTCAATATGTTAAATTCTCCATCTTAGTGAATAGCAAATATATATATACGTGTGTATGTATGTATGTATGTATGTATGTATGTATTGTCTTGTGGTCAGTGGTTTATTCTTTTTTTCTTTCTCAACATTCTCATTCTGTTGGTGTATAAAATTCTGCTCTTCCTTTTTCCAAGTATATCACGGCACTTGGCTTTGCTATATTATACGAGAATGAGTTTCATGGCTCATGGCATCATGGAATGGGATGCTGTGTGTCCAAATCCAGTGATATGAGGCATTATTTTATCTTACTTGAATATGTTGAAAAGTGTAATTTTTTTTTTGAAGAATCAACTGTAATTTGTGAATTCCCTGAACAAGTTTTATTTGTTTGTGATACTTTTCTCTGTCAATTTGTTTTGAAGACATCATTGGGGGGATGGATATGTGTAAAATTGTTGAGAACCATGCCAAAAAAACGATTAGATTTGACTAGGAGAAAAAGTCATTACAATATAAATATTTTTGGGTTCTCAAAGTTGTGTATACTTAAACAAAGAATGAATGTTTTTTTTTATCTATAATTTTGTGAACCCTTAAGTAAACTTATTGTTGCAATAACAAACAATTGTGTATACAAATTGGGTTTAGGTTTTATGGGTGACTTTTAGTTTGTTAGAGTGTAAACCCTAATCTGTGGTGAGAAAGAAGAAGAGAGAAAGTGTTGGATGGAGAAAGGGCCTGTACGAGACACAGCCTTCCTCTTGCCTGACCTAACTAATAACACTAACTTGGTTTCTTTTTGACTTTGTATTGAAATGGTCCGTTCTTATCTCAGTAAGGCTGGTACCGTCCAAAGGCAGTATTAACAAGTACGGCCAATTTGTTTACTAATATTAAATTTAATGAAAATGGAATATTTCATTTTCAGATGGTGCTTGATCGAGTAGGAAATGAAGGGTCAAATATTCGTACCATCCGTCCACTCCTACTTTTGTCCTTCCTCATTCTTTCCTTTTTTATATTCCCCACCTTGCCCTCCCTTTTCTTTTTGTCTTCACCTTGCCGTACGTACGAATCCCTCCTCTACCCTTCTCTTTGAAGTCCCCTCCAATTATTTCATCATTTTGAATTTAATTGTCAATTTTGTAGTCAAATTATTTACTAATTAAATACTATCGAAGAACCAATTTAACCAACCGGTAAGATGTCAATCTATTTTTGGCTTCTTCATATATCAAAAACATTCGGATTTTATGTGAATCATATATGATTTTTCTTCAAAAAAATCAAGCCTTGGAAGGAAATGGTGCGCACTGCTAGTACTAGTAGTTATACTTACCGAAAGCGGGAAGGGGTAATTTCGTCCTTAGATGGAAACACACCTCAATCAAAGGCCATAATCGTAATTTTAACCTTTCACCCCTTCTTCTTCACTCTTTTGTCGTTTTTTTGGTTTTCTGTTAAAAGTTGGTGAATCGCACCTTAAAAGCACCCCATTTTTTACTCAAGTTTTCCCCAACTCACAAAACTCCCAAGCTCTCAACTTTAACTATGAAGAAACAAAAACCAGACAACCTTAAAGGCTTCAACCCCTTTAATCAGCTGCCTCAAGAGATCATCTTCACCATCCTCGACCTCCTTAACTCCAATCCTCTCGACATAAAGTCTTTCTCTTTAGCTTGCAAGTCTTTCTACGCTGCTGAATCCAAGCACCGTACCTCCCTCAAGCCCTCCGCCAGGAACACCTCCCTTCAATCCTTTCCCGCTACCCCAACATCGCCCATCTCCATCTCACGCGCTGCTCACGTGTCTCCGACACCTGTCTCTCCTTTGTATCCCATGCATGCGCCTCCTCGCTTCGCTCCATTGATTTATCCAGAACTCATCTCTTTTCCGCTTCTGGGTTGTTGGCTTGGCTTTGAATTGTAACAACTTGGTTGAGATTGATTTGTCCAATGCCACGGAGTTGAAGACTCGGCTATGGCTGCCGTTTCCCAAGCTAAGAACTTGGAAAAGCTATGGCTCGCGAGGTGTAAGTCGGTTACGGATTTGGGGGTGGGATGTGTTGCTGTTGGATGCAGAAAATTGAAGTCCATTTGCTTGAAATGGTGCTTGGGGGTTGGTGATTTAGGGTTGGTTTGCTTGCTGTTAAGTGCAACCACATTTGCTACTTGGATCTTTCTTACTTACCTGTAAGTAACTCGTGAGTTTACTCTGTTTGCAGGTTGTTGTCTTGCCTGTTAATATCGTGTATATTCATTGTTTTAACATTGTGCAGATTACAAGTAATGTTTATCACCTATCTTGAAATTACAACATCTAGAGACTTGGCCTTGAAGGATGTTTCGGCATCGATGATGACAGCCTTGCTGTCCTCAAACATGGATGCATTCATTAAGGTATACTGTTCTGAAAGTTTACTCTATAGATGGAATGTTTAATTTTTTTTTTACAACATTTAGTTGACATAATGCATTTGTCAGAGTCTTGATGTGTCAACTTGTCAGAATATTAGTCACAATGGCTTGTCTTCCCTAGTAAGTGGTGCTGTAGGTCTGCAGCAACTTACCTTAGCCCATGGTTCACCTGTAAGTCTTCCTATATGTGCTCCTCTCTTGCTGCTCTAACAGGTTCCTTTTATATATTTGAGAGTGTTTAGTGTAGCATTTTGGTGATATATCAGGTAACCTCTTCCTTGGTGATTCTTTGAAAAAGTTTTCTATGTTGCAATCTGTTAAATTGGATGGTTGTCTGATTAGCTATGATGGACTGAAAACTATCGGAAACTGGTGCCCTTCATTAAGGGAATTGAGTTTAAGTAAATGCTCAGGAGTAACAGATGAAGGCCTCTCGTCCATTGTAACAAGGCATAAAGACCTAAGGAAACTAGACATTACGTGTTGCCGCAAGATAACTGATGTCTCTATTTCCCGCATCACAAATTCGTGCAACTCTCTTACTTCTCTCAGGATGGAGTCCTGTACCCTGGTTTCTAGGAAGCCTTTGTTTTGATCGGCCAGCGTGTCATTTGCTTGAAGAGCTTGACTTACGATAATGAATTGATGATAAAGGTTATTTTTCTCCTATTTCTTCATTTTGCTAGTATAGTCAGCACACAGTGTTAATTGACGCACTTACACTCGCTTCCCTTTGCAGGTCTGAAGTACATATCCAGATGTTCCAACTATCCAACTTAAGCTAGAATTTGCCTTAATATAACTGATGAGGACTTATCCATATCGGCAGGGCTGCTCAAAACTTAGAGCTTGATTATACAGGTTAGCTGTTTGAGCTGTGTAGCAAGCAATTCCGTACAGTTATGACTGAGTTATCATTGATGCAGTGAAAAAGAGAATTCATGCTTATCTAAACAAGGCTACGTTTCAGGTCTGTAGAATAACAGATTCAGGCATTATAGCAATTGCACAAGGTTGCCCTGGCCTTGAAATGATTAATATAGCTTACTGCAAAGATATTACCGATCATTCCTTGCTATCTTTATCCAAATGCTCACGGTTAAGACGCTTGAAAGTCGAGGGTGTTCTATGATAACATCTTTAGGACTAACAGCTGTTGCTGTGGGATGCAAGGAACTTACCAAGCTAGACGTAAAGAAGTGTCCTAATATTGATGATGCAGGAATGCTTCCACTTACTCATTTTTCTCAAAACCTTCGACAAGTATGCTACTCTGTCTTTCTCGGAACTTTGCTTTCATTCCACAATCTGATAGTTTCTCTTTCGATTATTGTCCATAGCTCGGTTACGGACATAGGATTGTGTCACTGGCTGCATTAGCTGCCTCAGAACATAACAATTCTGCACTTAAAAGTTTGACTCCTACTGACTACCTGTTTGCTGCATGGAGGTTGACAAAGTGAAACTTCAGGCAGAGTTTAAATGGCTGCTACCCATCGACTTATTGAACATTTGGAAGCACGCGGTTGTACTTTTCAATGGAGAGATAAAGTGCTTCAGGTAAAGTTTATGATTTCTGTAATGTAATAAAAGTTCCTTGATTCAAATGTGTCTATGATGGACATAAGTGATTAAATCATCCAATTGACAGGTGGAATTAGATCCCAAGTGTTGGAAATTACGGTTGGAAGATCTAATGCGTAGAGATCCTTGAAGATCTTGTAGGTCGAATGAGTTAGCCACTAATTATTGGGAAATGCAGATTCTAGGCATGGACACGTAAATCAAGAAAGATATTCGTTTGTTTGCGAAGCATTACCTTCAGGTGCTGTATAACTACTTTTAAGATTTATGATATATGCTGAAATACACAATATGACCAATGCATTGAAAGGAATAAATTGATGTTTTTCCTGTTTCGACTTCAACCTTTTTGTCTTTCTATTCATCACATTCATGCATTGCAGATACATCTCTATGACAATGACTGCTATCACAACTTTAAGCTTACGTGTAATTTAAGACACTACAACTTTCAAGACAATCAAACCATAAACATGGGAAGGAAAAAAAACTGAAAAGAGACGGAGCTCAGAGCTATGAACACTGCTCTGTCGACTGTACTAGGAAAAGAACAACATTGATGCACACAAAAATACATACAAGAGAATGAATGATAAATACACAAATAATCATGTAGGGTAAAAAAAAGAATGAAGCTAAAGGCTTACCTATAGATTAGATGTATGATTGAGTTGAAAGTTTATAACCCGAACCATGGCTGATAGTGCCAGCGATAGGAAGGCAAAAATGACATACTGAGAGCCGAAGCTGAGGCATCGGTGAAATATTGTCTTGTCCCTCTCTCATATTGTTTGTCAATGGAATCGCCGCGGATGTGGATGATATCAACAGGTATGCCACCATCTGCAACTTCAATTAATCAAAACCCTTTCCGAACATAGATATGCGTCCGGGCTTTGGATAATGTACAGCTTACTATCCCACGCCACCTTTAAGCTTTTATTTTATAATTCTACCTTGTTAATTTTAATCAATCAAATTGGATCATAGCAGCAGCACTTTGTAGTTTAATAACTGGAAGTTGTGTTACATGCTACTATGGAAGCAGAAATTTGTAATAAACAAAAGAAAAAAGAAATGATCGGAAAACCAACTTGATCTCCAAAAAAGTCGGGCATGGCAGAGATACGTTGTTCTAATATGTTATTGTTTTTCCAAATCGAAAGCACCTGTCTCCACGCTTGTCCTCCGGTGTACAAATCGATAGAGCTGCAATTGCCAAAAAAATACCTGAAAAAAAAAATCAAATTTAAACTGTAATGTGACTGTGAGTTTGGAATATGATTAGAGTTGGAATAAGCACCTGTATTCAGAATAGCGATCGAAATTTTTCCAACCACATGCTTGTTGGAAGCCATGATAATGAAGATGCAAAGAGAGAAGAAAGCCAATCTCTGAGAAAAGAGAACCTTTATTCAACAAATCCTCCCTTTTCCAACGCCTGTTAATGGCAGAGACGCCGGAGTAGGGTTCTCGCGTTGGAATTGGATCCAGCATCATCAATCTAGTTGGTTCAACGGGGTTCGAACATCATTTGAGAATCGAAGATAAGATGGGAGATTTGGGGACTAAATGAGGAGGAGATGAAAGAAACAGGAGTTGAGAAACGTTGTTTTGTTTGTTTCGTACCGGAAACAGACAACTCTGCGTAAGTCAACTCACTCAGCTGTCTTGGAAGGGAAGGGACTCATTCATGTGGGGCATTTTCTTCTATTTATGACGTGGCGGGAAATGATCACCCAACATTACGTGGGACCTCCACCTCCGTCGGATCCATATGCTAATAGTTATGGTTTGCTATGGCTATTCTGTTTTCCATATGCATGAGGTGAATGAACCCAATGCAAGTTTGACTTGTAATAAGAAATAGTAAGTTAATATTTATATAATAAAATTAGTTACTTTAAAAAATTATTCATTAACCAAATAATAAAATGGATAGAATCTGTAATGTAATATCAAAATAAAGACTAATTTACTCATTATTTAATAAAATTAACAAAATACAATCTAATTTTCAGTTCAGAGTCTCTATAATATTTTTACCATATTTGCATGTGCTTGATTTATATGGATTATTATAGAATTTTGGAGTAGCCTACCATGACCATGAAATATTAACTAAAACTTTTTTTATTAAAAAAAATCAATTTATTTGAAGTGGCCTATTACCTACACATTTTTGAACCCTACAGGTACCCCTTCACTTGTATCTGTTTTTCAATATTTTGGCTTCTGTCCAGCTTATTACTATTGGGCGTGACCTCACAAGAGAAATTGAACAGCTTATTGGATGACTCCAAAACAGACCACAGTCTGCACGCTGCAGACTGCGCACAGCAGGACTTCCACGCCTCTTCTCACTCTAACACAGATCGAAACCACAGACTCCTGATATGTTTACTTTTCAAGTTCAGAAAAAATAATAAAATAACAAGACTACCACACTCTGTCTTATGCGTCCTCATACCCACAGAAAACTAATATAAACAAAAATTGCTTACACACTACACTACTACTTGTGTGAGTCTGTTTTGCTTAGTCTTGAGATATGCATTATATACATTTGGAAATCAAGTTTTGCAGTACACAGAAAAGCAACCAAAATCTGTTTGCACATTCATCTCTTCTTCCTGTTCTGACATGGCTGATGAAACACCCAGTTAAAAAGTAAAACTACTGCTGCATTTTTAACTATATTTAATGCATACAATGCTCACACCACCATCTCCATATTTATACTCACCCATTACCAAATAATTTACTACTACTCAAAAATACTAAAAAAAGTTCACAAAATAGAATAATACCTTTTCAAAATTAAACATGATCACTCGTTTATTGTACACCTAACTCAGCTACTCCAAGGTTGATTGCGAACAGTATAGCGATAAGCAGCCAACCTTTTTTCTCCTGGAACTGTATTATCCACTGACACTAGTTTGCCTATTCCTTGATGTATAGGAGTTGCGAATGGCTTCCTCTGTTGGACTTAGTTTCCTTGGCTTCTCCACTGCAATGGTGTAGCTGTCTTCTTGTTGGGCACGATTCTGCACTATATTCTAAGTCCCACCTCCTACTACCAGTCCCATGTTATGGTTGCTCCAGCCTGCAAGTTTTAGAGCATATAAGATATAATGAAATGTTTTCTTTTACCACAAGTTAGCTAAGAGCAATAAACTACTGACCTCAATCCCTTCAATTTGAATGTTCACTTTCTCTCCTCCTTTAAAGTGAACTCCGAGGCTGGTTTCTGTAAGTCATTGGTCGACTCAGTCCACCATACTGTACTGGAACATTTCAGGCTTATAAATCTGAAACATTTGTAGCGAGGTAGTATTGGATCTATACTGCGATGGGAAACAAGAAATGAACTCATTGTACGTGTTCACGCAATGCCCTCTCTGGGATGACGACTTGCTTTAGTTCTGAGTTAAAAATGGACCGACATTGAGTACGCACTGAAGTACCATGGGACATTTGAATCTAACCCAGGGTGGGAGTTAAGCATCTCCTAACGTTTGAACAAGAGACAGAGCTGTTGCTCTTTCGGCCTTTCGGGTTATCTTGAAAAGGGAAGATCTATTTGAGTACCTAGTTCCTCTTAGGCATGTCTTTTAATCAGTGACTTGTAATAGGTTAATCCCACAGGCTTGTGTAGGGACGATCCCTCTTTCGGACTTGATTCTCCATCTAGAAATTGTTCGTTTCTCTCCACAAGATTCTCTCGTACATATCCTTATCTTTAAAAACACCATAAGCATTGTAGCAAACAGGGTGACCTTCCCTGTCGTAACCATGCATATAAGCAACAACTCCTTCAAGCTCCTTGAACCCCAAGTCTTCTTCCCCAACACTGTCGGCCTTAAACTCTTTCCTCCAAGCAAGACATTTTTCAACATGCGGAAGGAATCCAACCACCCTGAAGTCCTAGCTCGCAAGAACTTCAACAAAACGACATCAGCTTTTTCGTCTTCAGCAAGTAAAGGATCCCCACATGGTGCATTCACCGTCCGGGCCATAAGAAGCCATGAGCTTGTCCTTGAGCTCTTGCAACGCCTTCTTCTCGGAAGCTTTCAAATGGGAGGTAAAATAGGTATCTTCCTTAAAAGGAGAGCGAAGACTAGCGGCTTCCATTAGAGTAGTAACAAAGCTTTTCTTGTAAGGCTTAGAGAAGCCTCTGGGATAGAAATGGGTGAGTGTGGATTCTCCATTGAATGAGAAAGACCCAGATGGAATCTGTGTAAAAATGCTGCAAAGGGATTTGTTAAGATATGCAGTAAATGTGAATAAGTTGAAGTATAACGAAGAGGAAGAGAGAAAAAGCAGGTTGCTCGCAGGGTAAAGGGAAAGTGACAAGTGCACTGCAATGTTGCCTGCAACACCAATTGAACAAAGCAAACCCGAAGAGATTATTTAATGAGAGACAAAAGAAGATTAGTTTTTTTTATAGAGAGAGAGAAGATTTTGCTCAAAAGAAATAAAAAGACAAGAAGCCGCGAGTTTGGTGTTTTGAAGTAGCGGCTTTAATAAAACAGAGAGAAGAAGCAAGGGCAAGAGAGTGGGTGTCAGAGAGTGAGCTGAGCCGAGTTAAGGGAGTGAGTAAAGGCGTAAAGCGGTGGCTTGCAGAGATGGTGATAATAATTGAGGAATTCAGGGGAGGGAAGCACGGGATTCAGTTTGGTCTTCCAATGGGACCCAAAGGAACCAGCTTTAACTTTCCCTCTTTCTTTGTGGGTCCCCCTTTTCTTCAAAGCTAAATTTTCGGTCTTTTTTACAGAATTTTTTGGTGTCTTAAATTTAAACAGGACTGTGATTCACATTAATTTCGATTAAAATCATTATAGAAAAATCCAATAAACAAACGAAACATGTATTTTTTTTCCTTTCACTGGTGTGGATTTCAAGGCGATCTTTGTGGATATAATGATGGAGACGTAAACCTAGATAATAATGTAATTAAGCTTATTAATCAAAGCTTTAACCAATAGTATGAACTGTTTCC